>NW_027447813.1:0-23663 GCF_038048845.1 Mixophyes fleayi | reverse complement strand
TATGATTCATAATTCAATTCATGATTCATGATTCATGATTCATGATTCAATTCATGATTCAAGATTCATGATTCATGATTCAATTCATGATTCAAGATTCATGATTCATGATTCATGATTTGATTGATGATTTGATTCATGATTCATGATTCATGCTTCGATTCATGATTCATGATTCAAGATTCAATTCATAATTCATGATTCATGATTCAATTCACGATTCATGATTAATGATTCAATTCATGATTCAATTCAAGATTCATGATTCGATTCATGATTCATGATTCAATTCATGATTCATGATTCATGAGTCAATTCATGATTCATGATTCATGATTCATGATTTAATTCATGATTCAAGATTTATGATTCATGGTTCAATTCATGATTAATGATTTGATTCATGATTCATGATTCATGCTTCGATTCATGATTCATGATTCAAGATTCAATTCATAATTCATGATTCATGATTTAATTCATGATTCAAATTATGATTCAATTCATGATTCATGATTAATGATTCAATTCATGATTCAATTCAAGATTCATGATTCGATTCATGATTCATGATTCAATTCATGATTCATGATTCATGATTCAATTCAAGATTCATGATTCATGATTCAATTCATGATTCAAGATTCATGATTCATGATTCAATTCATGATTCATGATTTGATTCATGATTCATGATTCATGCTTCGATTCATGATTCATGATTCAAGATTCAATTCATAATTCATGATTCATGATTCAATTCATGATTCATGATTCATGATTGATGATTCAATTCATGATTCATGATTCAATTCATGATTCATGATTCAATTCATGATTCGATTCCTGATTCATTTCATGATTCATGATTCGATTTATGATTCTTGATTCATGATTCAATTCATGATTCATGATTCATGATTCAATTCATGATTCATGATTCAATTCATGATTCATGATTCATGATTCAATTCATGATTCAATTCATGATTCATGATTCTTTTTTTGATTCAATTCATGATTCATGATTCGATTCATGATTCATGATTCAATTCATGATTAAATTCATGATTCATGATTCATGATTCGATTTATGATTCATGATTCAATTCATGATTCATGATTCATGATTCAATTCATGATTCATGATTCATGATTCATGATTCATGATTCGATTCATGATTCAATTCATGATTCATGATTCAAGATTCATGATTCAATTCATGATTCATGATTCGATTCATAAATCTTGATTCATGATTCAATTTATGAATCTTGATTCATGATTCATGATTCGATTTATGAATCTTGATTCATGATTCAATTTATGAATCTTGATTCATGATTCATGATTCAATTCATGATTCATGATTCAATTCATAATTCATGATTCAATTCATGATTCATAATTCAATTCATGATTCATGATTCATGATTCATGATTCAATTCATGATTCATGATTCATGATTCATGATTATATTCATGGTTCATGATTCATAATTCATGATTCAATTCATGATTCAGGATTCATGATTCAATTCATGATTCAATTTATGATTCATGATTCATGATTCAATTCATGATTCAATTCATGATTCATGATTCAAGATTCGATTCATGATTCATGATTCAATTCATAATTCATGATTTATGATTCATGATTCATGATTCAAGATTCGATTCATGATTCATGATTCAATTCATAATTCATGATTCGATTCATGATTCTTGATTCATGATTTATGATCCGATTCATGATTCATGATTTAATTCCTGATTTATGATTCATTACTGATGATTCAATTCATTAATCATGATTCATGATTCGATTCATGATTCATGATTCAATTCATGTTTCATAATTCATGATTCATGATTCAATTCATGATTCATGATTCATGATTGATGATTCATTTCATGATTCATGATTCAATTCATGTTTCATAATTCATGATTCATGATTCAATTCATGATTCATGATTCAATTCATGATTCATGATTCAATTCATGATTCATAATTCATGATTTAATTCATGATTCATGATTCAATTCATGATTCATGATTCAATTCATGATTCATGATTCATGATTCAATTCATGATTCATGATTCATGATTCGATTCATGTTTCACGATTCAATCCATGATTCATGATTCAAGATTCATGATTCAATTCATGATTTATGATCCGATTCATGATTCATGATTTAATTCATGATTTATGATTCATTACTGATGATTCAATTCATTAATCATGATTCATGATTCGATTCATGATTCATGATTCAATTCATGTTTCATAATTCATGATTCATGATTCAATTCATGATTCATGATTCATGATTCAATTCATGATTCATGATTCATGATTGATGATTCATTTCATGATTCATGATTCAATTCATGTTTCATAATTCATGATTCATGATTCAATTCATGATTCATGATTCAATTCATGATTCATGATTCATGATTCAATTCATGATTCATAATTCATGATTTAATTCATGATTCATGATTCAATTCATGATTCATGATTCAATTCATGATTCATGATTCATGATTCAATTCATGATTCATGATTCATGATTTGATTCATGATTCATGATTAATGATTCAATTCATGATTCAATTCAAGATTCATGATTTGATTCATGATTCATGATTCAATTCATGATTCATGATTCATGATTCATGATTCAATTCATAATTCATGATTCAATTCAAGATTCATGATTCATGATTCATGATTCATGATTCATTTCAGGATTCATCATTCGATTCAGGATTCAATATATGATTCAATTTATGATTCGTGATTCATGATTCGATTCATGATTCATGATTCATGATTCAATTCATGATTCAATTCATGATTCGTGATTCATGATTCAATTCATGATTCATGATTCATGATTCAATACATGATTTCTGATTCATGATTCATGATTCGATTCATGATTCATGATTCAAGATTCAATTCATAATTCATGATTTATGATTCAATTCATGATTCATGATTGATGATTCAATTCATGATTCATGATTCAATGCATGATTCAATTCATGATTCGATTCCTGATTCATTTCATGATTCATGATTCGATTTATGATTCTTGATTCATGATTCAATTCATGATTCATGATTCATGATTCAATTCATGATTCATGATTCATGATTCAATTCATGATTCAATTCATGATTCAATTCATGATTCAATTCATGATTCATGATTTGATTCAATTCATGATTCAATTCATGATTCATGATTCAATTCATGATTCATGATTCATGATTCAATTCATGATTCATTATTCATGATTCATTATTCATGATTCGATTCATGATTCAATTCATGATTCATGATGTAAGATTCATGATTCAATTCATGATTCATGATTCGATTCATGAATCTTGATTCATGATTCAATTCATGATTCATGATTCATGATTCAATTCATGATTCATGATTCATGATTCAATTCATGATTCATAATTCAATTCATGATTCATGATTCATGATTCAATTCATGATTTATGATATGATTCATGATTCATGATTCATGATTCAATTCATTAATTCATGATTCAATTCATAATTCAATTTATAATTCATGATTCATGATTCAATTCATGATTCATGATTCAATTCATGATTCATGATTCATGATTCAATTCTTGATTCATGATTAATGATTTAATTCATGATTCATGATTCAATTCATGATTCATGATTCAATTCATGATTCATGATTCAATTCATGATTTGATTCCTGATTTAATTCATGATTCATGATTCGATTTATGATTCATGATTCAATTCATGATTCATGATTCAGGAATCAATTCATGATTCATGATTCAATTCATGATTCAATTCATGTTTTAACTCATGATTCATGATTCAATTTATGATTCATGATTCATGATTCAATTCATGATTCAATTCATGATTCATGATTCGATTCATGATTCATGATTCATGATTCAATTTATGATTCAATTCATGATTCAATTCATGATTCATGATTCATGATGTAAATTATGATTCAATTCATGATTCATGATTCATGATTAATGATTCAATTCAAGATTCATGATTCGAATTATGATTCATGATTCAATTCATGATTCATGATTCATTTCATGTTTGATGATTCAATTCATGATTATGATTCAATTAATGATTCATGATTCATGATTCGATTCATGATTTATAATTCAATTCATGATTCATGATTCAAGATTCATGATTCAATTCATGATTCATGATTCGATTCATGAATCTTGATTCATGAATCATGATTCGATTCATGATTCAAGATTCATGATTCAATTCATGATTCATGATTCGATTCATGAATCTTGATTCATGAATCATGATTCGATTCATGATTCATGATTCATGATTCAATTCATGATTCATGATTCAATTCATGATTCATGATTCATGATTCATGATTAAATTCATGATTCATGATTCAATTCATGATTCATGATTAAATTCATGATTCATGTTTCATGATTCATGATTCAATTCATGATTCATGATTCATGATTCATGAGTCATGATTTAATTCATGATTATTGATTCATGATTCAATTCATGATTCAATTCATGATTCATGAATCAATTTATGATTCATAATTCATGATTTATGAATCATGATTTATGATTCAATTCATGATTCAATTCATGATTCATGATTCATGATTCGATTCATGATTCATGATTCATTATTCGATTCATGATTCATGATTCATGATTCAATTCATGATTCATGATTCAATTCATGATTCAATTCATGATTCATGATTCATGCTTTGATTTATGATTCATGATTAATGATTCAATTCCTGATTCAATTCAAGATTCATGATTTGATTCATGATTCAATTCATGATTCATGATTCATGATTCAATTCATGATTCATGATTCATGATTCATGATTCAATTCATGATTCAAGATTCATGATTCATGATTCAATTCATGATTCATGATTTGATTCATGATTCATGATTCATGCTTCGATTCATGATTCATGATTCAAGATTCAATTCATAATTCATGATTCATGATTCAATTCATGATTCATGATTCATGATTGATGATTCAATTCATGATTCATGATTCAGTTCATGATTCATGATTCAATTCATGATTCGATTCCTGATTCATTTCATGATTCATGATTCGATTTATGATTCTTGATTCATGATTCAATTCATGATTCATGATTCATGATTCAATTCATGATTCATGATTCAATTCATGATTCATGATTCATGATTCAATTCATGATTCAATTCATGATTCATGATTCTTTTCTTGATTCAATTCATGATTCATGATTCGATTTATGATTCATGATTCAATTCATGATTCATGATTCATGATTCGATTCATGATTCAATTCATGATTCATGATTCAAGATTCATGATTCAATTCATGATTCATGATTCGATTCATAAATCTTGATTCATGATTCGATTTATGAATCTTGATTCATGATTCATGATTCGATTCATGATTCATGAATTATGATTCAATTCATGATTCATGATTCATGATTCAATTCATGATTCATAATTCAATTCATGATTCATGATTCATGATTCATGATTCAATTCATGATTCATGATTCATGATTCATGATTCAATTCATGGTTCATGATTCATGATTCATGATTCAATTCATGATTCAGGATTCATGATTCAATTCATGATTCAATTTATGAATCATGATTCATGATTCAATTCATGATTCAATTCATGATTCATGATTCAAGATTCGATTCATGATTCATGATTCAATTCATAATTCATGATTCATGATTCATGATTCGATTCATGATTCATGATTTATGATTCATGATTCAATTCATAATTCATGATTCGATTCATGATTCTTGATTCATGATTTATGATCCGATTCATGATTCATGATTTAATTCATGATTTATGATTCATTACTGATGATTCAATTCATTAATCATGATTCATGATTCGATTCATGATTCATGATTCAATTCATGTTTCATAATTCATGATTCATGATTCAATTCATGA
Source organism: Mixophyes fleayi (assembly GCF_038048845.1). NCBI lineage: Eukaryota > Metazoa > Chordata > Amphibia > Anura > Limnodynastidae > Mixophyes > Mixophyes fleayi. The sequence continues at coordinate 17,589 of NW_027447813.1, read as the reverse complement.
TTCATGATTCATGATTGATGATTCATTTCATGATTCATGATTCAATTCATGTTTCATAATTCATGATTCATGATTCAATTCATGATTCATGATTCAATTCATGATTCATGATTCATGATTCAATTCATGATTCATAATTCATGATTTAATTCATGATTCATGATTCATGATTCAATTCATGATTCATAATTCAATTCATGATTCATGATTCATGATTCAATTCATGATTCATGATTCGATTCATGTTTCACGATTCAATCCATGATTCATGATTCAAGATTCATGATTCAATTCATGATTCATGATTCAATTCATGATTCATGATTCATGATTCATGATTCATGATTCAATTCATGATTCATGATTCATGATTTGATTCATGATTCATGATTAATGATTCAATTCATGATTCAATTCAAGATTCATGATTTGATTCATGATTCATGATTCAATTCATGATTCATGATTCATGAATCATGATTCAATTCATAATTCATGATTCAATTCATGATTCATGATTCATGATTCATGATTCATTTCAGGATTCATCATTCGATTCAGGATTCAATTCATGATTCAATTCATGATTCGTGATTCATGATTCGATTCATGATTCATGATTCATGATTCAATTCATGATTCATGATTCATGATTCAAATTATGATTCAATTCATGATTCATGATTAATGATTCGATTCATGATCCATGATTCATGATTCAATTCATGATTCATGTTTCATTCATGATTCAATTCATGATTCGTGATTCATGATTCAATTCATGATTCATGATTCATGATTCAATTCATGATTCTTGATTCATGATTCATGATTCGAATAATGATTCATGATTCAAGATTCAATTCATAATTCATGATTTATGATTCAATTCATGATTCATGATTGATGATTCAATTCATGATTCATGATTCAATTCATGATTCATGATTCAATTCATGATTCGATTCCTGATTCATTTCATGATTCATGATTCGATTTATGATTCTTGATTCATGATTCAATTCATGATTCATGATTCATGATTCAATTCATGATTCATGATTGATGATTCAATTCATGATTCATGATTCAATTCATGATTCATGATTCAATTCATGATTCGATTCCTGATTCATTTCATGATTCATGATTCGATTTATGATTCTTGATTCATGATTCAATTCATGATTCATGATTCATGATTCAATTCATGATTCATGATTCATGATTCATGATTCAATTCTTGATTCATGATTAATGATTTAATTCATGATTCATGATTCAATTCATGATTCACGATTCAATTCATGATTCATGATTCAATTCATGATTTGATTCCTGATTTAATTCATGATTCATGATTCGATTTATGATTCATGATTCAATTCTTGATTCATGAATCAATTCATGATTCATGATTCATGATTCATGATTCAATTCATGATTCATGATTCATGATTCAATTCATGATTCAATTCATGTTTTAATTCATGATTCATGATTCAATTTATGATTCATTATTCATGATTCAATTCATGATTCAATTCATGATTCATGATTCGATTCATGATTCATGATTCATGATTCCATTCATGATTCAATTCATGATTCAATTCATGATTCATGATTCATGATTTAAATTATGATTCAATTCATGATTCATGATTCATGATTAATGATTCAATTCAAGATTCATGATTCGAATTATGATTCATGATTCAATTCATGATTCATGATTCATGATTCATGATTCAATTCATGATTCATGATTAATGATTCAATTCATGATTCATGATTCATGATTCAATTCATGATTCATGATTCATGATTAAATTCATGATTCAATTTATGATTCATGATTCATGATTCAATTCATGATTCAATTCATGATTCATGATTCAAGATTCGATTCATGATTCATGATTCAATTCATAATTCATGATTAATGATTCAATTCATGATTCAATTCATGATTCATAATTCATGATTCATGATTCAATTCATGATTCATGATTCATGATTTAATTCATGATTCATGATTCAATTCATGATTCATGATTCAATTCATGATTCATGATTCAATTCATGATTTGATTCCTGATTTATGATTCCTGATTCATGATTTGATTCATGATTCATGATTTATGATTCATGATTCAATTCATAATTCATGATTCGATTCATGATTCATGATTTATTTCATGATTTATGATTCATTACTCATGATTCAATTCATTAATCATGATTCATGATTCGATTCATGATTCATGATTCAAATTATGTTTCATAATTCATGATTCATGATTCAATTCATGATTCATGATTCATGATTCATGATTCAATTCATGATTGATGATTCAATTCATGTTTCATAATTCATGATTCATGATTCAATTCATTAATCATGATTCATGATTCGATTCATGATTCTTGATTCAATTCATGATTCATTATTCATGATTGATGATTCAATTCATGATTCATGATTCATGATTCAATTCATGATTTATGATATGATTCATGATTCATGATTCATGATTCAATTCATGATTCATGATTCAATTCATAATTCAATTCATGATTCATGATTCATGATTCAATTCATGATTCATGATTCAATTCATGATTCATAATTCATGATTCATGATTCAATTCATGATTCATGATTCAATTCATGATTCATGATTCATGATTTAATTCATGATTAATGATTCAATTCATAAATCATGATTCAATTCATGATTCATGATTCAATTCATGATTTGATTCCTGATTTAATTCATGATTCATGATTCGATTTATGATTCATGATTCAATTCATGATTCATGAATCAATTCATGATTCATGATTCATGATTCATGATTCAATTCATGATTCATGATTCATGATTCAATTCATGATTCAATTCATGTTTTAATTCATGATTCATGATTCAATTTATGATTCATGATTCATGATTCAATTCATGATTCAATTCATGATTCATGATTCGATTCATGATTCATGATTCAATTCATGATTCAATTCATGATTCAATTCATGATTCATGATTCATGATTTAAATTATGATTCAATTCATGATTCATGATTCATGATTAATGATTCAATTCAAGATTCATGATTCGAATTATGATTCATGATTTAATTCATGATTCATGATTCATGATTCAATTCATGATTCATGATTCATGATTCATGATTCATGATTCAATTCATGATTCATGATTCATGATTAAATTCATGATTCAATTTATGATTCATGATTCATGATTCAATTCATGATTCAATTCATGATTCATGATTCAAGATTCGATTCATGATTCATGATTCAATTCATGATTCAATTCATGATTCATGATTCAATTCATGATTCATGATTCATGATTTAATTCATGATTCATGATTCAATTCATGATTCATGATTCAATTCATGATTCATGATTCAATTCATGATTTGATTCCTGATTTATGATTCATGATTCATGATTCGATTCATGATTCATGATTTATGATTCATGATTCAATTCATAATTCATGATTCGATTCATGATTCATGATTTATTTCATGATTTATGATTCATTACTCATGATTCAATTCATTAATCATGATTCATGATTCGATTCATGATTCATGATTCAATTCATGTTTCATAATTCATGATTCATGATTTAATTCATGATTCATGATTCATGATTGATGATTCAATTCATGATTGATGATTCAATTCATCATTCGATTCCTAAATCATTTCATGATTCATGATTCGATTTATGATTCTTGATTCGATTCATGATTCATGATTCATGATTCATGATTCGATTCATAATTCGTGATTCATGATTTAATTTATGATTCATGATTCATGATTCGATTCATGATTCATGATTCATGATTCAATTCATGATTCCTGATTCAATTCATGATTCATGATTCAATTCATGATTCAATTCATGATTCAATTCATGATTCATGATTCATGATTCAATTTATGATTCATGATTCATGATTCATGATTCACGAATCAATTAATGATTCATGATTCAATTCATAATTCAATTCATGATTCATGATTCATGATTCATGATTCAATTCATGATTCATGATTCAATTCATGATTCATGATTCAATTCATGATTCAATTCATGATTCATGATTCATGATTCATGTTTCAATTCATGATTCAATTCATGATTCATGATTCAATTTATGATTCATGATTCATGATTCAATTCATGATTCAATTCATGATTCGATTTATGATTCATGATTCATGATTCATGATTCATGATTCAATTCATGATTCAATTCATGATTCAATTCATGATTCATGATTGGATTCATGATTCATGATTCAATTCATGATTCATGATTCAAATTATGATTCAATTCATGATTCTTGATTCATGATTAATGATTCAATTCATGATTCAATTCAAGATTCATGATTCGATTCATGATTCATGATTCAATTCATGATTCATGATTCATGATTCAATTCATGATTTATGATTCATGATTCAATTCATGATTCAATTTATGATTCATGATTCATGATTCAATTCATGATTCGATTTATGATTCATGATTCATGATTCATGATTCATGATTCAATTCATGATTCAATTCATGATTCAATTCATGATTCAATTCATGATTCATGATTCATGATTGGATTCATGATTCATGATTCAATTCATGATTCATGATTCAAATTATGATTCAATTCATGATTCTTGATTCAAGATTCGATTCATGATTCATGATTCAATTCATAATTCATGATTAATGATTCAATTCATGATTCAATTCATGATTCATAATTCATGATTCATGATTCAATTCATGATTCATGATTCATGATTTAATTCATGATTCATGATTCAATTCATGATTCATGATTCAATTCATGATTCATGATTCAATTCATGATTTGATTCCTGATTTATGATTCATGATTCATGATTCGATTCATGATTCATGATTTATGATTCATGATTCAATTCATAATTCATGATTCGATTCATGATTCATGATTTATTTCATGATTTATGATTCATTACTCATGATTCAATTCATTAATCATGATTCATGATTCGATTCATGATTCATGATTCAAATTATGTTTCATAATTCATGATTCATGATTCAATTCATGATTCATGATTCATGATTCATGATTCAATTCATGATTGATGATTCAATTCATGTTTCATAATTCATGATTCATGATTCAATTCATTAATCATGATTCATGATTCGATTCATGATTCTTGATTCAATTCATGATTCATTATTCATGATTGATGATTCAATTCATGATTCATGATTCATGATTCAATTCATGATTTATGATATGATTCATGATTCATGATTCATGATTCAATTCATGATTCATGATTCAATTCATAATTCAATTCATGATTCATGATTCATGATTCAATTCATGATTCATGATTCAATTCATGATTCATAATTCATGATTCATGATTCAATTCATGATTCATGATTCAATTCATGATTCATGATTCATGATTTAATTCATGATTAATGATTCAATTCATAAATCATGATTCAATTCATGATTCATGATTCAATTCATGATTTGATTCCTGATTTAATTCATGATTCATGATTCGATTTATGATTCATGATTCAATTCATGATTCATGATTCATGAATCAATTCATGATTCATGATTCATGATTCATGATTCAATTCATGATTCATGATTCATGATTCAATTCATGATTCAATTCATGTTTTAATTCATGATTCATGATTCAATTTATGATTCATGATTCATGATTCAATTCATGATTCAATTCATGATTCATGAATCGATTCATGATTCATGATTCAATTCATGATTCAATTCATGATTCAATTCATGATTCATGATTCATGATTTAAATTATGATTCAATTCATGATTCATGATTCATGATTAATGATTCAATTCAAGATTCATGATTCGAATTATGATTCATGATTCAATTCATGATTCATGATTCATGATTCATGATTCAATTCATGATTCATGATTCCTGATTCAATTCATGATTCATGATTCAATTCATGATTCAATTCATGATTCAATTCATGATTCATGATTCATGATTCAATTTATGATTCATGATTCATGATTCATGATTCACGAATCAATTAATGATTCATGATTCAATTCATAATTCAATTCATGATTCATGATTCAATTCATGATTCATAATTCATGATTCATGATTCAATTCATGATTCATGATTCAATTCATGATTCATGATTCAATTCATGATTCATGATTCAATTCATGATTCAATTCATGATTCATGATTCATGATTCATGATTCAATTCATGATTCAATTCATGATTCATGATTCAATTTATGATTCATGATTCATGATTCAATTCATGATTCAATTCATGATTCGATTTATGATTCATGATTCATGATTCATGATTCATGATTCAATTCCTAAATCAATTCATGATTCAATTCATGATTCATGATTCATGATTGGATTCATGATTCATGATTCAATTCATGATTCATGATTCAAATTATGATTCAATTCATGATTCTTGATTCATGATTAATGATTCAATTCATGATTCAATTCAAGATTCATGATTCGATTCATGATTCATGATTCAATTCATGATTCATGATTCATGATTCAATTCATGATTTATGATTCATGATTCAATTCATGATTCAATTTATGATTCATGATTCATGATTCAATTCATGATTCAATTCATGATTCATGATTCAAGATTCGATTCATGATTCATGATTTATGATTCATGATTCAATTCATAATTCATGATTCGATTCATGATTCTTGATTCATGATTTATGATTTGATTCATGATTCATGATTTAATTCAGGATTTATGATTCATTACTCATGATTCAATTCATTAATCATGATTCATAATTCGATTCATGATTCATGATTCATGATTCAATTCATGATTCATGATTCAATTCATGATTCATGATTCAATTCATGATTCAATTCATGATTCAATTCATGATTCATGATTCAAATTATGATTCAATTCATGATTCATGATTAATTATTCAATTCATGATTCAATTCATGATTCAATTCATGATTCATGATTCGATCCATGATTCATAATTCAATTCATGATTCATGATTCGATTCATGATTCATGATTCAATTCATGATTCAATTCATGATTCAATTCATGATTCATGATTTAAATTATGATTCAATTCATGATTCATGATTCATGATTAATGATTCAATTCAAGATTCATGATTCGAATTATGATTCATGATTCAATTCATGATTCATGATTCATGATTCAATTCATGATTCATAATTCATGATTCAATTCATGATTCATGATTCATGATTCATGATTCAATTCATGATTCATGATTCATGATTAAATTCATGATTCAATTTATGATTCATGATTCATGATTCAATTCATGATTCAATTCATGATTCATGATTCAAGATTCGATTCATGATTCATGATTCAATTCATAATTCATGATTCATGATTCAATTCATGATTCATGATTCATGATTCAATTCATGATTCATAATTCATGATTCATGATTCAATTCATGATTCATGATTCATGATTTAATTCATGATTCATGATTCAATTCATGATTCATGATTCAATTCATGATTTGATTCCTGATTTATGATTCATGATTCATGATTCGATTCATGATTCATGATTTATGATTCATGATTCAATTCATAATTCATGATTCGATTCATGATTCATGATTTATTTCATGATTTATGATTCATTACTCATGATTCAATTCATTAATCATGATTCATGATTCGATTCATGATTCATGATTCATGATTCAATTCATGTTTCATAATTCATGATTCATGATTTAATTCATGATTCATGATTCATGATTGATGATTCAATTCATGATTGATGATTCAATTCATCATTCAATTCCTAAATCATTTCATGATTCATGATTCGATTTATGATTCTTGATTCGATTCATGATTCATGATTCATGATTCATGATTCGATTCATAATTCGTGATTCATGATTTAATTTATGATTCATGATTCATGATTCAATTCATGATTCATGATTCATGATTCAATTCATGATTCATGATTCGATTCATGATTCATGATTCCTGATTCAATTCATGATTCATGATTCAATTCATGATTCAATTCATGATTCAATTCATGATTCATGATTCATGATTCAATTTATGATTCATGATTCATGATTCATGATTCACGAATCAATTAATGATTCATGAATCAATTCATAATTCAATTCATGATTCATGATTCAATTCATGATTCATAATTCATGATTCATGATTCAATTCATGATTCATGATTCAATTCATGATTCATGATTCAATTCATGATTCATGATTCAATTCATGATTCAATTCATGATTCATGATTCAATTTATGATTCATGATTCATGATTCAATTCATGATTCAATTCATGATTCGATTTATGATTCATGATTCATGATTCATGATTCATGATTCAATTCATGATTCAATTCATGATTCAATTCATGATTCATGATTCATGATTGGATTCATGATTCATGATTCAATTCATGATTCATGATTCAAATTATGATTCAATTCATGATTCTTGATTCATGATTAATGATTCAATTCATGATTCAATTCAAGATTCATGATTCGATTCATGATTCATGATTCAATTCATGATTCATGATTCATGATTCAAATCATGATTTATGATTCATGATTCAATTCATGATTCAATTTATGATTCATGATTCATGATTCAATTCATGATTCAATTCATGATTCATGATTCAAGATTCGATTCATGATTCATGATTTATGATTCATGATTCAATTCATAATTCATGATTCGATTCATGATTCTTGATTCATGATTTATGATTCGATTCATGATTCATGATTTAATTCATGATTTATGATTCATTACTCATGATTTAATTCATTAATCATGATTCATAATTCGATTCATGATTCATGATTCATGATTCAATTCATGATTCATGATTCAATTCATGATTCATGATTCAATTCATGATTCAATTCATGATTCAATTCATGATTCATGATTCAAATTATGATTCAATTCATGATTCATGATTAATTATTCAATTCATGATTCAATTCATGATTCAATTCATGATTCAATTCATGATTCATGATTCGATCCATGATTCATAATTCAATTCATGATTCATAATTCATGATTCATGATTCATGATTCAATTAATGATTCATTATTCATGATTCAATTCATGATTCATGATTCAATTCATGATTCTTGATTCATGATTCATGATTCGATTCATGATTCATGATTCATGATTCAATTCATGATTCATGATTCGATTCATGATTCATGATTCATGATTCAATTCATTATTCATGATTCATGATTCAATTCATGATTAATGATTCATGATTTAATTCATGATTCAATTCATGATTCATGAATTATGATTCAATTCATGATTCATGGTTCAAGATTCAATTCATGATTTATGATTTAATTCATGATTCATGATTCATGATTCATGATTCATGATTCGATTCATGATTCGTGATTCATGATTCAATTTATGATTCCTGATTCATGATTCGATTCATGATTTATGATTCATGATTCAATTCATGATTCATGATTCGATTCATGATTCATGATTCCTGATTCAATTCATGATTCATGATTCAAGTCATGATTCATGATTCAATTCATGATTCAATTCATGATTCCTGATTCAATTTGTGATTGATGATTTATGATTCATGATTCAATTCATGTTTCATGATTCATGATTTAATTCATAATTCAATTCATGATTCATGATTCATGATTCATGATTCAATTCATGATTTAATTCATAATTCATGATTCATGATTCGATTCATGATTCATCATTCGATTCATGATTCAATTTATGATTCGATTCCTGATTCATTTCATGATTCAAGATTCGATTTATGATTCTTGATTCATGATTTAATTCATGATTCATGATTCAATTCATGATTCATGATTCATGATTCAATTCATGATTCAATTCATGATTCATGATTCATTTCATGATTCAATTCATGATTCATGATTCGATTCATGATTTATGATTCAATTCATGATTCATGATTCGATTCATGATTGATGATTTAATTCATGATTATGATTCAATTCATGATTCTTGATTCATGATTCATGATTTGATTCATGAATTATGATTCATGATTTGATTCATGATTCAAGATTCATGATTCAATTCATGATTCATGATTCGATTCATGAATCTTGATTCATGAATCAAGATTCGATTCATGATTCATGATTCATTATTCAATTCATGATTCATGATTCATGATTCAATTCATGATTCAATATTTAATTCATGATTCATGATTCAATTCATGATTCATTATTCAATTCATGATTCATGATTCATGATTCAATTCATGATTCATGATTCGATTCATGATTTATGATTCATGATTCAATTCATGATTCATGATTCATGATTCATGATTCATGATTTAATTCATGATTAATGATTCATGATTCAATTCATGATTCATGAATCAATTTATGATTCATAATTCATGATTTATGAATCATGATTTATGATTCAATTCATGATTCAATTCATGATTCATGATTCATGATTCGATTCATGATTCATGATTCATGATTCAAATCATGATTCATTATTCGATTCATGATTCATGATTCATGATTCAATTCATGATTCATGATTCAATTCATGATTCAATTCAAGATTCATGATTTGATTCATGAATCATGATTTAATTCATGAATCATGATTCATGATTTATGATTCAATTCATAATTCATAATTCATGATTCATGATTCAATTCATGATTCATGATTCATGATTCATGATTCATGATTCATGATTTGATTCATGATTCAATTCATGATTCAATTCAAGATTCATGATTCAATTCATGATTCATGATTTGATTCATGATTCTTGATTCATGATTCATGATTCGATTCATGATTCATGATTCAAGATTCAATTCATAATTCATGATTCATGATTCAATTCATGATTCATAATTCATGATTCATGATTCACTTCATGATTCATGATTCAATTCATGATTCATGATTCAATTCATGATTCGATTTATGATTCTTGATTCATGATTCAATTCATGATTCATGATTCATGATTCAATTCATGATTCATGATTCATGATTCAATTCATGATTCATGATTCATGATTCAATTCATGATTCAATTCATGATTCATGATTCTTTTCTTGATTCAATTCATGATTCATGATTCGATTCATGATTCATGATTCAATTCATTATTAAATTCATGATTCATGATTCGATTTATGATTCATGATTCAATTCATGATTCATGATTCATCATTCAATTCATGATTCATGATTCATGATTCATGATTCGATTCATGATTCAATTCATGATTCATGATTCAAGATTCATGATTCAATTCATGATTCATGATTCGATTCATGAATCTTGATTCATGATTCATGATTCAATTCATGATTCATGATTCATGATTCAATTCATGATTCATGATTCATGATTCAATTCATGATTCATAATTCAATTCATGATTATTGATTCATGATTCAATTCATGATTTATGATTCGATTCATGATTCATGATTCATGCTTCAATTCATGATTCATGATTCATGATTCAATTCATAATTCAATTCATGATTCATGATTCATGATTCAATTCATGATTCATGATTCATGATTCAATTCATGATTCATAATTCATGATTCATGATTCAATTTATGATTCATGATTCATGATTTAATTCATGACTCATGATTCAATTCATGATTCATGATTCAATTAATGATTTGATTCCTGATTTAGATCATGATTCATGATTCGATTTATGATTCATGATTCAATTCATAATTCATGATTCATGATTCGATTCATGATTCATGATTCGATTCATGATTCAATTCATGATTCGATTCCTGATTCATTTCATGATTCAAGATTCGATTTATGATTCTTGATTCATGATTTAATTCATGATTCATGATTCAATTCATGATTCATGATTCATGATTCAATTCATGATTCAATTCATGATTCATGATTCATTTCATGATTCAATTCATGATTCATGATTCGATTCATGATTTATGATTCAATTCATGATTCATGATTCGATTCATGATTGATGATTTAATTCATGATTATGATTCAATTCATGATTCATGATTTGATTCATGAATTATGATTCATGATTTGATTCATGATTCAAGATTCATGATTCAGTTCATGATTCATGATTCGATTCATGAATCTTGATTCATGAATCTTGATTCATGAATCAAGATTCGATTCATGATTCATGATTCATGATTCAATTCATGATTCATGATTCATGATTCAATTCATGATTCAATATTTAATTCATGATTCATGATTCATGATTCAATTCATGATTCATTATTCAATTCATGATTCATGATTCATGATTCAATTCATGATTCATGATTCGATTCATGATTTATGATTCATGATTCAATTCATGATTCATGATTCATGATTCATGATTCATGATTTAATTCATGATTAATGATTCATGATTCAATTCATGATTCATGAATCAATTTATGATTCATAATTCATGATTTATGAATCATGATTTATGATTCAATTCATGATTCAATTCATGATTCATGATTCATGATTCGATTTATGATTAATGATTCATGATTCAATTCATGATTCATGATTCATGATTCAAATCATGATTCATTATTCGATTCATGATTCATGATTCATGATTCAATTCATGATTCATGATTCAATTCATGATTCAATTCAAGATTCATGATTTGATTCATGAATCATGATTTAATTCATGAATCATGATTCATGATTCATGATTCAATTCATAATTCATAATTCATGATTCATGATTTGATTCATGATTCAATTCATGATTCAATTCAAGATTCATGATTCAATTCATGATTCATGATTCGATTCATGAATCTTGATTCATGATTCATGATTCAATTCATGATTCGTGATTCATGATTCAATTCATGATTTATGATTCGATTCATGATTCATGATTCATGCTTCAATTCATGATTCATGATTCATGATTCAATTCATAATTCAATTCATGATTCATGATTCATGATTCAATTCATGATTCATGATTCATGATTCAATTCATGATTCATAATTCATGATTCATGATTCAATTTATGATTCATGATTCAATTCATGATTCATGATTCATCATTCAATTCATGATTCATGATTCATGATTCATGATTCGATTCATGATTCAATTCATGATTCATGATTCAAGATTCATGATTCAATTCATGATTCATGATTCGATTCATGAATCTTGATTCATGATTCATGATTCAATTCATGATTCATGATTCATGATTCAATTCATGATTCATGATTCATGATTCAATTCATGATTCATAATTCAATTCATGATTATTGATTCATGATTCAATTCATGATTTATGATTCGATTCATGATTCATGATTCATGCTTCAATTCATGATTCATGATTCATGATTCAATTCATAATTCAATTCATGATTCATGATTCATGATTCAATTCATGATTCATGATTCATGATTCAATTCATGATTCATAATTCATGATTCATGATTCAATTTATGATTCATGATTCATGATTTAATTCATGATTCATGATTCAATTCATGATTCATGATTCAATTAATGATTTGATTCCTGATTTAGATCATGATTCATGATTCGATTTATGATTCATGATTCAATTCATAATTCATGATTCATGATTCAATTCATGATTCAAGATTCGATTCATGATTCATGATTCAATTCATAATTCATGATTCGATTCATGATTCTTGATTCATGATTTATGATCCGATTCATGATTCATGATTTAATACATGATTTATGATTCATTACTCATGATTCAATTCATTAATCATGATTCATGATTCGATTCATGATTCATGATTCAAATCATGTTTTATATTTCATGATTCATGATTCAATTCATGATTCATGATTCATGATTGATGATTCATTTCATGATTCATGATTCAATTCATGTTTCATAATTCATGATTCATGATTCAATTCATTATTCATGATTCAATTCATGATTCAATTCATGATTCATGATTCGATTAATGATTGATGATTCAATTTATGATGATGATTCAATTCATGATTCATGATTCATGATTCATGATTCGATTCATGAATTATGATTCAATTTATGATTCATGATTCAAGATTCATGATTCAATTCATGATTCATGATTCGATTCATGAATCTTGATTCATGAATCATGATTCGATTCATGATTCATGATTCATGATTCAATTCATGATTCATGATTCATGATTCAATTCATGAATCATGATTCATGATTCAATTCATGATTCATGATCCATGATTCATGATTTAATTCATAATTAATGATTTATGATTTATGATTTATGAATCATGATTTATGATTCAATTCATGATTCAATCATGATTCATGATTCAATTCATGATTTATGATTCATGATTCATGATTCAAATCATGATTCATTATTCGATTCATGATTCATGATTCATGATTCAATTCATGATTCATGATTCAATTCATGATTCAATTCATGATTCATGATTCATGATTTGATTCATGATTCATGATTAGTGATTCAATTCATGATTCAATTCAAGATTCATGATTTGATTCATGATTCATGATTCAATTCATGATTCATGATTCATGATGCATGATTCAATAAATAATTAATGATTCATGATTCAATTCATGATTCATGATTCATGATTTGATTCATGATTCGATTCATGATTCGTGATTCATGATTCGATTCATGATTCATGATTCAATTCATGATTCATGATGCAAATTATGATTCAATTCATGATTCATGATTAATGATTCAATTCATGATTCAATTCAAGATTCATGTTTTGATTCATGAATCATGATTTAATTCATGATTCATGATTCATGATACAATTCATGAATCATGATTTAATTCATGATTCCTGATTCATGATTCATGATTCATGATTCTATTCATGATTCATGATTCATGATTCAATTCATGATTCATGATTCATGATTCAATTCATGATTCATGATTTAATTCATGATTCAATTTATGATTCATGATTCATGATTCAATGCATGATTCATGATTCATGATTCATGATTCGATTCATGATTCATGATTCATGATTCAATTCATGATTCATGATTCGATTCATGATTCTTGATTCATGATTCGATTCATGATTCAATTCATGATTCAATTCATGATTTAATTCATGATTCAATTCATTATTCATGATTCATGATTCGATTCATGATTCAATTCAAGATTCATGATTCGGTTCATGATTCATGATTCGATTCATGATTCATTTCATGATTCATGATTCGATTCATGATTCGATTCATGATTCAATTCATGATTCAATTCATGATTCGATTCATGCTTCAATTCAAGATTCATGATTTGATTCATGATTCATGATTCGATTCATGATTCATGATTCATGATTCAATTCATGATCCATGATTCATGATTCAGTTCATGATTCATGATTCATGATTCATGATTCCATACATGATTCATGATTCAATTCATGATTCAATTCATGATTCATGATTCATGATTCATGATTCAATTCATGATTCATGATTCGATTCATGATTCTTAAATCATGATTCATGATTCGATTAATGATTTATGATTCAAGATTCAATTCATAATTCATGATTCGATTCATGATTCAATTCATGATTCATGATTCATGATTCATGATTCAATTCATGATTCATGATTCAATTCATTGTTCGATTCCTGATTCATTTCATGATTCATGATTCATGATTCAATTCATGATTCAATTCATGATTCAATTCATGATTCATGATTAATTTCATGATTCAATTCATGATTCATGATTTGATTCATGATTCATGATTCAATTCATGATTCAATTCATGATTGATGATTCGATTAATGATTGATGATTCAATTCATGATTATGATTCAATTCATGATTCATGATTCATGATTCGATTCATGATTCATGATTTGATTCATGATTCAATTCATGATTCATGATTCATGATTCATGATTCAATTCATGATTCATGATTCAATTCATTATTCGATTCTGATTCATTTCATGATTCATGATTCATGATTCAATTCATGATTCAATTCATGATTCATGATTCATTTCATGATTCAATTCATGATTCATGATTTGATTCATGATTCATGATTCAATTCATGATTCAATTCATGATTGATGATTGGATTAATGATTGATGATTCAATTCATGATTATGATTCAATTCATGATTCATGATTCATGATTCATGATTCGATTCATGAATTATGATTCAATTCATGATTCATGATTCAAGATTCATGATTCGATTCATGATTCATGATTCATGATTCAATTCATGATTCATGATTCATGATTCAATTCATGATTCATGATTCAATTCATGATTCATGATTCATGATTCAATTCATGATTCATGATCCATGATTCAATTCATGATTCATGATTCATGATTCAATTCATGATTCATGATTTAATTCATGATTAATGATTTATGATTCAATTCATGATTCATGAATCAATTTATGATTCATAATTCATGATTTATGAATCATGATTTATGATTCAATTCATGATTCAATTCATGATTCATGATTCATGATTCAATTCATGATTTATGATTCATGATTCATGATTCAAATCATGATTCATTATTCGATTCATGATTCATGATTCATGATTCATGATTTGATTCATGATTCATGATTAATGATTCAATTCATGATTCAATTCAAGATTCATGATTTGATTCATGATTCATGATTCAATTCATGATTCATGATTCATGATTCATGATTCAATTCATAATTCATGATTTATGATTCAATTCATGATTCATGATTCATGATTCATGATTCATTTCATGATTCATGATTCGATTCATGATTCAATTCATGATTCAATTCATGATTCGTGATTCATGATTCGATTCATGATTCATGATTCATGATTCAATTCATGATTCATGATTCAAATTATGATTCAATTCATGATTCATGATTAATGATTCAATTCATGATTTAATTCAAGATTCATGTTTTGATTCATGATTCATTATTCGATTCATAATTCATGATTCATTATTCAATTCATGATTCATGATTCATGATTCATGATTGAATTCATGATTCATGATTTGATTCATGATTCATGATTCATTATTCAATTCATGATTCATGATTCATGATTCATGATTGAATTCATGATTCATGATTTGATTCATGATTCTTGATTCATGATTCGATTCATGATTCATGATTCATGATTCAATTCATGATTCATGATTCATGATTCATGATTCAATTCATGATTCATGATTTGATTCATGATTCTTGATTCATGATTCATGATTCAATTCATGATTCAA
>NW_027447812.1:0-20000 GCF_038048845.1 Mixophyes fleayi | reverse complement strand
TTAACATGACTTTCTGTGGTTAAAGTAAATGCATCAAACGTGTTTATCATGTTGTAAATAGACTACAGTTTTCTTAATCACCTAGGCGCTATATGGACATTGTGACAATGCTGTGTGTAGAGTATGCATCAGACTGGGTTAAAGCAACTTGTAAACTTTTCTGAAGCAATTATGTCACTAAATGAAGTCACATTATGCAAATGAGGCTTAAATGGACTTTTAAATAGACCTGGAACAATGACTGATGAAAAATGACTAGAGCACATTGTCCATTGTCATGGCTAATGCATGACCCTTTCATAGAACCATTTATCAATGTCTCTGTATTACAAAGCAGGCACTAACAGCTGTATACTGAAGTTTAGTGTCTTGTTTTTAGAAGTTAACACATTTCATTTAGAAAGAACTGTTTGCTTGGAAGAAATACCGGACCTCATGTAGCGTACTTCTGTTACTTTGTGTAAAATACGCATTTACATACTGCACATGAGCACCAAATGTACTCACATATTCATGTGTATGCAGATTCGGTCACATCTTAGGCTCGGTACACTTTACAGAATTTTCCGTGCAATGTGATATCTACAACGATTTCACTAGCGACTGAAATAAAAAGTCACGATCAGCATGCTGATTCATGTGTACATACTATACATGTTTTAAAAGATTTACCCTCAGATCTGTGCTTTTCATCTGTCATAACCATCGGCTGAAAAGATCATGACTCTGTAAACTCTATGGAGATCCTGATTGTGAGTGCATACACACTGCAGGATTGGAAGGGTCTCGATCCATATTGTTCAATTTTACTATAAGGGAGGGATACCCTTAGTTAGTTTTGCTCCTGCAATCATTAGGAAGAGAGTGCTATTCTATCCCAATTATCGATCCATAGCTAAACAAGATTTATAGTGCTGATGAACAATCAAATCATATGATGGTGGGTGCTTTGGAACGACTATTGTCCATCATCTAAGTGTACACACTAATGCGATATCGGCTGAATGGTCGTTTTTCGGGTGATTGGCCCGATGGTTGGCTAAAAACACTATAGTGTGTACCCAGCCTTACATTTATGACACCTTATGCTTAGAGAAGAGAAACGAGAGCAGGAAGGGATGGAAATCATAGACTAGTATAATAAGAACGTGGTCTCGTAAATGCAACTGAGAAAGACCTGGGGGGTTGGTGCAAACATCCATGCTATTGATGATCATCAGCACTGATCTTTACAGTGTTAAAACAAATAGAAAATTAATAAATAAAAACGTGAGCCGCACCCCATCCTCAAAAGTGAATTAATCTCCAACGCTTATAGCCTGGGCTGGTTACTGCTATTGCTGGTGGACGAATAGGGTCCCCCTGCAACAGTCATAACTAGCAACAGGCTGGGCTGGTCTCACTGTAACAGAGAACCCACAATGTTGGCCGCCTTGTTATGAGGGCCTACACCCCTAGCCTATTCAGCACTGGGCTGAATTTCCTAGGGTAATAGGGCCTACAAATAAATGCGGGCCCTCCCCGACCAGAAGAAGTCAGCCACATGCTGATAGCCCTGCAAGGGTGTTTGGATGAGCTCTGTTGACATGAGCTCTGGGGCTCTGTTGGGATGATATACTTTGATTTGGGTGCTTATAAAGCCATTCTTAAGTTCTGTTGTCAGACTGAATGGATCTTTTGAGCTAAGCTAAGAATAAGTACAAAACAAACAATCTGAATCATTCTCAGGCATCATCTGTGTCAGTTAGTTTATGTGGTGATTTTAGGCTCATTTCATCTAGATTGTCAAAGTTAGCCAAGAAAATCTCCACATGTGGCTATCTTAAGGTACAAGCAAAGACGGTGGGAATATTTACTAAAGGTTCTAAAAAGGAAAAGTTTAGGTGTTGCCCATAGCAACTAATCAGATTCTAGCTATTATTTATCTTGAACATTCTAAAAAATGTTTACTAGAATCTGATTGTGAAGGACAACACCGACATCTTTCCTTTTTAGAAGGTTTACTAAATCTACCCCAATGTGTCTTTTAACTCTATAAAATAATGACCTATTCCAGTGTTGGCTAACCTGTGACACTCCAAGTGTTGTGAAACTACAAGTCCCAGCATGCTTTGCCAATATATAGCAGCTTATTGCTGGAAGGGTATGCTGGGACTTGTAGTTTCAGAACACCTGAAGTGTCACAGGTTAGCCAACACTGACCTAGTCTATAGCTCTCAACTCTACCTTAATGTTATTAAGATTCATATAGGATTGCTCAGGAAAGAAATTGAAGTGTCTGGAGTACATTGTGTTTTCACAAAGGCTTTTGTTAGCATAGTGTTAGTGAAATGTTTCTAAGTTAACATTTTCTATATTTCGATAATGACATATAATTTGCCAGGAAAATGTCTTGACCTTTTCAAACTGGCTTCGTATTCCATCACTACAGAAAACAGAGTTCACAGTCTTTCAATAATAGGCATTTTATGCATGCTTATGACCAAAACAGCAGCTGTTTAGTGATTTATTAAAACATATTTAATTGTATCTTGCTGATATAATAATTGGACAGATCTGCCAAGGAACACTGTTTACTATGATTATGAATGCAATAAAAGAGTGATGTAATTTGACAGGTGACTTATAACCAATAAATAAGGATAGAGAAAATATGGATTGAGTTTAATAGCGTTAACACACTGGCCCTGGAAATTCTTTAACACTAATTTTTAATGATAAAAATGAAGGACTGTGGAATTACTGACAATTTATTGTATTAAAAACAATCATAATAAGCTCCCATGGCACTCAATTACTGACTTTCAAGGCCATACATTTCCACCTACAGAAAAAAAATGAGGCTATTAATATGACCTAATATTTGGGGATATTTCAGAAAATCTGCAGCACTTTTTTTAAGATACATAAGTCTCAATTGAGAGTATATACATATGATGAAGAAAGTACACCCTCTTAAGTCTGTGGTTTTACATGTCAATTAACAATCATCTAGTCCTCACCAAGTCCTACTTGCAGGGCCCATATTCTATGTTGTAGGAACGAGGGATGGCTGTTGGATTCTTAAGGCCCTTTTCTGGGTAGCTTGGGATTAGCAAGATGGCCCAGGCCCAAGACTTCCAGCCTGAAATTGCTGTGCTTCTCAGTGGCTAGCACATCCCCGGGGAGAAACCAGCTATGTACTGTGCTGCGATCAGGGGCAGATTGGGCTGGGGGGCAGGTGGGTATCTGCACCCCAGCCCAGCCCACCCCTGGGGGAACCCCTACTTATTACATGCAAGTGCTATTAATTAATGACGGGGCTAGTTGGGGGGGCATAATTATAAAACTTTGTATCTTTTGCATTGACAGTTAGGTTTTATATTTTAATTCATAATGCACTGCTTGTGAAAGAGGGGGGGGGGGGGGGGAACTGTGTGCACCTAATCAGCCTTAGCGGGTGGCTATACCTTTCAGTGCAAGGCATACAGCATAGACCATATACAGTCATGTGCTACACCACCTCAGCTTCTGTTATCATATACTGATCTTCTCCAGTCTGGACTCACCACATGCTTCTCTGACAATCTTTTGGTGCTCAGTCTCATGTGTCTGAACTGTGACTCAAAGGGGCCTATATTTTAATGGCAGCATTCCCACCCTGTTAATTATCATTCCTTATCGTAACAATATCATCATGCCAGGTCAGCGTATCCGATAAGAGGCTGCCCCCTCTGTGACTTTACTATACTAATAACTCCAGGATCTGACCTGAAGTTTTTAATGTGCATGCGTGACCTTGTGGTGTTAGCCATTGGGGTCATGCATTGAGTTGGGCTTTTCAGAGTTTGATAAATTGGCCCAGAACGCAGTCCCCATTGAGAACTATGTGGACTGTGGAGCATTTTTAATAAAACTTAATTAGTGTAGCAATTTACTGTCGTTAGATTAAGCAGACCAGTATTATGCAACTTGTTGCCCTCCGGTTATGAAACTAAAAGCCCCAGCGTTCTGGTATGTTGGAGCTTGCAATTCCACAACTGGTGAAGCATTCCGGGGTAGGTAGGAGGAGATTTTCTTTGGGATTATGATGTCTAATCGAGTGGGGTTGTGGGAGCCAGGGGGCAGCAGGGAATTAACTTTTGTTCTATCTGTGACTTGACTGCCTTCTGCAATGAAGATAAAGGATCCAAAAAATGTAGAGATAAAGGATTGCTATTATTTTTCTTATTGCATGCTGGGTTATCTGACCCATAGTAAAGAGCCAGATATCTTACTCTTTACTGTGGGGGTGGGTGCAGTGGTGATAAAGTGTAGGATTGACTTAAAATGATTGTTTCTTTGAGGGGAAATTATTTGGGAATATAACTCTATCTGATTGGGGACAGCAGGGAATATATTTCTGTTGTATCTATGAGTGACACTCTGTCAGTGGATTAGTTGAAGGGTGATTTTCATTGGTGTAATGACAATTCCACGGCATAAGCAGCACGGTGGCGTAGTGGTTAGCACTTCTGCCTTACAGCACTGGGGTCATGAGTTCAATTCCCGACCATGGCCTTATCTGTGAAAAGTTTGTATGTTCTCCCCGTGTTTGCGTGGGTTTCCTCCGGGTGCTCCGGTTTCCTCCCACACTCCAAAAACATACTGGTAGGTTAATTGGCTGCTAATAAATTGACCCTAGTCTGTGTCTGTCTGTGTGAGTATGTTAGGGAATCTAGACTGTAAGCTCCAATGGGGCAGGGACTGATGTGAGTGAGTTCTCTGTACAGCGCTGCGGAATTAGTGGCGCTATATTAATAAATGGTGATGATAATGATAAGCAGGGCTATTTCATGCAAGTTTCAATACGCAAACAGACATACATCAGAACATGCTCAATATGTATATAGTTATAACGTGTCATAAGAAAAGGAAATAATGTTGGCACCAGGTATAGGGTACTGTAGCGGTAAGGTGTATAGGTGCCAGGGAATGCAATGGAAAAGGCATTTTAGCAAGGACAGACAGCATTTTGCCTAGGACCCTATGCTTATTCTGTCTTCGAGTCTCAGTACAACTTATCTATCTTCCCTTTATAGTGGATAACATCTTTGGGGGCATATTCAATTGTTGGCATTACTGCCTAAAGCAACGCGGCGCGTGCACTATTACCATCATTACGGTAATAGTGCACGTAAATACCGTTATTACGGTACATTTCTCACTGGATTTCAGCTCGCGGCTCAGGGAGCGGCGAGCTGAAATCCGGCTTAGTATTACCGTAATAACGGTAATACTTTTTCTGTGGCGGAAACCGCCAACAATTGAATATGCCCCTTTGAGTCTGCATACTGGTTATTTGAATCTTATTTTCTGTTTCCCCATGTTACTGAACAAGTAGGCTTTGCCTATTCTACAGTTAGTTTGCATAATATTCAGCCTATCATCATGCCTTTTGCGTGATGTCGCTGATCCCTAATGAATTGTTTCACCCCACACAATGATGCCTCTAGTGAGAGCTGGTTACTGCATCACTTAAAAACATGTACTTGTATTATTTGTATGGTACTTGCACACATAAAAATGTATGCAGCTATTTGTTGCCATATTCCCCACACAGACAAGAAGAGGAATAAGCCATTTAAAACCAAATGATCTTTCACTATCCCTGAAGGATAAAATAATACCTAAAGTGTGTTTTGTACTTTGCAGATGTCTCTGGCATGCTTTTATTTCCCACCCACATGTATGAAATAAATCAGACTTTTGGGCAGTGCTTCTAATTACTACAGTATAATTGAGCCAATGCTCCAGATGGAAAGTAATTGATCTGCTCTCCTTTAGGGACTGATACCGAGCGCATCATAGTAGAAAAGAGCAGAGTTATATAAACGTGAACTCATCTGTGATGTGCTTTATATTCTATAGGGAAAAGGCTTGGACAGGGTTGTCCTAAGCCTAGAACAATAATTATATTTCAGAATACTCCACTGTGTCCTTCTCTGTGATCTGATTCCCGAGCCTTGTCTGTTGCATAATGTGACCTAAATCTGCTGCTTTTATGATACACTATTTAGTTCCAGAAAATATTCACTGATTATAAGGTTAAAAACATAAAGGAAAACCCATAGTGTATTTATTCCATGTATCCAAAAATAACAAATTTTGCATTTGTTTTGTATTATATCTATCTGCCTATAATAGTACTATATATATATATATATAGCTTTGTCACATGTACATGAATATTTTGTTTCCTTTTATTAATCAGAAGTTAGATGTGCAAAATTATCTCCAACATAACACAGTTATATTGCCATGGAAATTAAGACAAGTAGCCTATACTAGGTGCCCTTGCCTGGAGTATTGCACATTTCTGAGTAGTGTGCTCATTGTTGGGATGAGAGCTTCGTAGGGGAAAAAAATCACCATTAGGTAATAGATCCCAACACTGTAGGGGCTTATATTGCCTAGAGAGATTAACTCTTGGGCTAGGTCTAGTCATCACAGATTTTAAACATAATACCCAGACACAATAAACCTCACCCTTACTTATTCTAAAATGTCCTACTGGTAAGAATGATATACTGATTGGCAAGCCACACAATGGCTATGGAAATGTTTTATGCAACTGAAAGTCTAATGACATACAGGGGTGTGACTACTAGCAGCCCCCTGCAATGACTGTCAGTCTGCAACGGAGGCCCACACTCTCCATTATTATGCATGTTAGCAGAGCATGGGCCTCCGGAGTGAATGGACACTACCCTGATGAAGGATTAAAGCATATTAAACATAGGCAAATTGAGGGCTGATGGGAAATGCTGAAAATAAGCAAATATAAAAATAAACCAGAACATGTCTATTCAAACCGATGCTTCAAAATTGTTTGTCCTTGCAAAGATAGATCAGGTGGGAGGTATCCGTGTTGGCTAGTGTCTTTAGGCACTAGCCAACTTGTGCCCCTCTTAACTCCTAACTATACCTAGACATACTTCTACATTCAACCTTTGCCTGCATCACCTGCTAAAACATCCACATTTCACTCAGTCTGTGATGTGGTATAAAGAATGAGAAAAGATAAAGTAGGTTAGAACTTGCTCTGTTAGATACAGAATGTGTAAGTCACACTTTAATAATATTGCATCAGTTTCTCCTTTTTTACTTTTCAGTGTTCCTTGCGCTAGTTTTGTTATTTGAGTGGGCAGAGATCTCCCATATAATACAGCTATGCTTATTTCTTTCCCCTCTAACAGGATTGTCCGGCAGATTCAGGAGATTTTCGAGCTCAGCAGTGCTCTGCCCATAACGATGTCAAATATCAAGGACAGTATAGGGAATGGATTCCAATTCATAATGACCCTGAAAACCCTTGTTCTTTAAAGTGCCAAGCAAAAGGGACTTCTCTTATTGTGGAACTTGCTCCTAAAGTACTGGATGGCACTCGATGCTACACAGAATCCTTGGATACGTGCATCAGTGGTTTATGCCAGGTAAGCAATCATTATCCATTATATTATTTGATATACCGTTATTGTATCCATTTTTATGTCTTGAACTTTTACAAGTCAAATGCTGCCCACACACATGCAGATTTAATTGTCCAAATTGAATATTTCACGAACACGCTCCCAGCTGCCGTGACTTTGAGGTGTTTGCTGTATGAGGTCACACACAATTGTAGCCCGCAGTCTCTCTCTACCTATCACACAGATTACAGACCTACTGAAACGCCCCCAAACAGCGCTCTCACACCCTCCACACACTGCTGATCTGCCACCACCTATTGTATACGGGCAATAGGACCCCAATATACATTGGCATCCAAGGCTTCTAGCTGCTCACAGGCTAATAATGCCCCCACCAGCGAACAAAGGTTTAACTCTTCACACCTCCAGACTGTTACACAAATGTAAATGCAAGCACACACTAAGCTTGTTAATCAAATGTATCAACAATTCACACACTGGCATTCAAAGGGTAACTTGGTCGAGCTATTTTTTCTTAACAGGCTTAGAATTCTTAAAATTTCAAGGACGAACATATTAAATTATAGATTTAATATACAAAAGTACATGGCATTTAGATACTGAAAAAAATCAATTGTAATAAATGGACATAACATACACAAACAAAACAGTTTAAAATAAAAAGGATTTGATTCAGAATATAACTTACATCGAAGTGGTATATTCTGGCCAAGGAAAATTGGCTTTTAAGATTCACAGCTTGTCAATGTGAATTGATTTCCCAAAAACTGACAATTTGCTGTACCTGGTCTTAGCCTTTTAAAAACACTTCCACACCTCTTCCTACCCCCAGGGGTTGTGGCCTGTGACACTTTTTTCAATCACCATCTGCATGTCGCCTGATTTACTAACAAATTCTACTTTGTGACCTAACTTTTCTGTGGAGCATTGCACAGATCCAATTTTATTATTATTATTAAATCCCCTATGAATTGGTCCATCTTTTGATATCAAACACACCCAGATACAGTGTAATCATAGAGCTTATACTCATTTCCCTAACTTCTCTGTGGGGCAGAATTCTGAATTTGACATATGAGTTGCCCTTCATCATGCTATGGAGGAATATGTGGATGATAACTACTTTTATCGATTTTAAGTGGCATATTTTAAAACTGAATTCTATTTGTCTATATAAAGTATAGCCAAGTTGGCACATGGCCTCTGTGAACCAGACACCATGCTGAGCGTTTCCTAAAAGTATATTCAAGTGTCAAACTCCATCCCAGGCCAGGCTATATCTCACAGCAGGGGCTCTTTGAAGCTGCCACAGGTGACACTCCTATCTTCTCACACTGGAATGTGCAAAGCCATCAAATCAGACTTTCTGTCTTCACATTTTACACTTTAGTAGTTCAACTTATCAATGGATTCATTTGATATAACATATTTACACTACAGTTATGATTTATCCCGTATTTCCCCCGTATTATGTGGTTAACCCTTATAACTGTAAGTTCTCTATGTTCACGACACTGAGCCTTGTACATTTTTCTAATACACAATTACCCACATGCACCACTGGTAGAACACTTGACATTGACTCTTGATCTTTGGAAGACTGATTAGAATGTACCAGTTACACTCTATGTAGCATCCACAATTTTAATTATTTGTTACAAATGAAATATACACATTTTATCCACTCAGCAGTAAAGAAATCTTTTGTGCAAAAGCTCCCTGGATCTTCCACAAAACACATCAGGAGACCATTATATAGCCCTGTCCAAAACAATTTATATTTAAAGAAAAAACATGTTGGCTAGTTGTCCACAAAGCATTCTGGTAGTGGTAGCAAAGTGTGTGGCCGAATTGCTCACACATTAGAATTTAGACCAAATGTAAGGTGGAAGGTAAAATAGTTATCTGTTACATTTGTTTACATCCTATAACAGTACTACTAGAATAATAAATGGAAGCCAGCTACCTTTTTGTAGCCTATTTTAGTTTAGCTCTCTGGTGGTGCATACTGGGTGGTTTTCAGGTTTAATGTTATGCCCAGATTTCTCACAAATGATAACATTCCTTTAAGACAGTTTTGCATACATCTCCTCCAATGCCACTCATATAACATGCTCTTTATTATGTGATGTCCACTAATGCATTCTTTGTCCCTCAGCCTGCCTTTTCTCAAAAGGTATCTCTTTATGCAGTATTTGAGGGCACTCTGTGTCAATTATCATTGTATGCTTCCAATAAATCTTAAGTTATCAGCTTTATCAGGATTAGACTAATATCGGCTAAAACACTGGTTTAATGTTAAATTGTAATAATGTACCCTGATTGTTTTGATTAATAATGTCTCTCTCTCTCTCTCTCTCTCTCTCTCTCTCTCTCTCTCTCTCTCTCTCTCTCTATATATATATATATATATATATATATATATATATATATATATATATATATATGTACTCAGAGATTCTGGGATGTACATTAGAAAACAGAGAGTTTCTGTATAAGAGTAGTGTGTGATATTATGTAGCTAAGCTTACAGGTACTCGGAAATACACCTTAAAACACAAAAACACAATGAAGGATTTTTCAATATTTATTATAATATTTCCAGGAGAAACGCAAAGACCTGATGATCATCATATAAGTATGCAATATATGGTGCTGATAGCCCAGGAGTTGAATGAAGGATTGCCTGAGACAATCGTAGGGAAATAGAGAAGAAGCTCACAATATGACCATAGAGAGTAACCTGTCGTAGCATGTATTGCTCTAGCAAGCATTATAGTGACTATCTAATAACATTTATAGAAAGAGCACTATTGTCACTATTATCCCAAACCAACCAATCAGGTATCAGCTTTTACAGTGAATTGCAGTCAGATTAATGAAAGCTAATATCTTATTGGATAAAATGGGTTATAACATGTGTTCTCCATGAACTATTTTAGTAAATAAGACCTTGTATGTTTTTGCTATTAATGATTAAAAAAATACTTTAAACAGAATTCATTAGGGCTATGTCCCTATACATCAATGATTTATTGAAACATCATTACATAAGAACACAAAAACATTTCAATAAGAAGGTCGTTAATATTTATGTGTCTTCTCGATAAAATGGTTTGCTAGTATAGCGGCACAAATCCTGTTTGTACATACATGGCTGTCAGTGGCTCAAATGATATAGAATAAAGCACAAATACGTAGACTGGTCCATTGTATTTGTATGCATCATGAGCATTCTTTCTGGCTCTTAGAGACAGACAGAATATAAGTGAGAAACTCATCACCACCTCTGATTTACATTAAAAACATTACTATAACCTGAATATTGTGCAGTAATCACCAAATGTGTTCTATGTCTATGAAATGACAGTAGGGCCACACACCTCAAAATATAGCACTTAAAGCAAATAAAGATGTTGCTGGATAGTCAGCAAGTGCTGACATTAACGCAATTCTGTTCTGTAGAAAGAACATAAAATAATATAAGGTATGAAAATTCATATGTCCTCGTTTGCTGGAAGACAACACTGTGATTGAGTATGCAATGTTTTCAGGCAGGCAGAGTGTGTAGATTTTGTATAGCTGTCTGCATCTTTCTGGTTGTGAGATTATCTGGGCATTGGCTCCTGTGAAATGAGATTCCCTGTAGTTCTGCACTACAGTTTAATATGGAAATGAGCCCCTGAGTTGTTGTTTGTTTTTCTTCCCGCTTCATTTCCCTTGGCATAGGGTCTCTGATCTGAGCCAACACCGCTGGCCCTTTTGTGTAGGAAGAGAAATTTTTCTGGCCGAATCTAAATTGGCAGTGTATAAGCTACGGGTAAGCAATATACTCTAACCTTGTCCTTTTTCATGCTTTAAATCCAGTGGGCTTATACCTCTTCCACCACCACTTTCCTAAATGGCCCCATGAGCTGGGCTTGGATCGTTAAAGTGTTTTCTTTATTCCCCCTCTTCCTTTTCATTGCAAGGAGAGAGTGAGCACAGGAGCCAGGTTAAACAAAGACTCATAGTGGGAGAGAGCGAATATTAAAAACAAAACATGTTCCATGCTGGTTCTTGGGGATCTCCGTCTCCACTGTCTGACGCTGCTTAGGTTTAGAATGGTAGCTTAGCTTGAATGGGGGCACTGCCAAGTAATGTTTCTTTGGCAGCTATGTCTTAAATGTATCAGCTTGCATTAAAATAAAGGAGAAACAGAGCCAAACCAGAGTCACTTTCTTATCAAGAGAAAAATTGCTAGCAGCGGGTGGACTTAATTTGCATATGTTTGGAACTGTGATTAATTGTCCAAATGAATGTGAGGTGACGCCTTATGTCACATTTTACACTGAAAATGTTTTATTCATCCCAACTCTTTGTGTCTTTATGGACTTAGATTAGACTATGGGATCATCCAATTGTTGCATGTTCACCAAAATCTTCATATATTTTTCCTATTTATATAATATAATGGCAACGAGTGCTTTGTGGTTTGTGGTCAGATACCAGTGGAAAATATAAATGATACTTTTTATTCTTATGAATAAATTTTATGTTTTGTAGTTTTTGTGCCTGCATTATATTTGCTTTAGCTACAGTAGTTTACACTGCTATGTCCTGCTACTCATAATTGTCAAAGTTTTGCTTAGCAATGTATGTTGTCTTTGTATTCTATTGGGATATATATATATATATATAAAGTATAATAACAAAATAAACTGGGTCTGTCTAGCCACATTACCCCAAACTGTTCTTCTTTCCCCTAAAAACAACCCTGCAATAGGATAGCTATACAAATTAGTGTCAGGCTAAAAAAAAATGAGTAGCCAACTACAATCAGATCTAGAAGCCAGAGTCATAACTTAAAACACCTGAGGCGAGAAATAAAAATGCCGCCCCCCTAGCCCTCAACTTTAACCAAATGAACCTAAAATATTCATAAAATGCACCCCCCTTCAGCACTGCACCCTGGACGGTCGCCCCTATCTCACAGCCCTAGTTACGGCCCTGTTAAGAAGCTAAACTTACAATACTAGAAGCTCAGAATAAAATGCATCATTTAAAAACTAATATGGAAGGATTACATTTGATAAGAAAACAATTACAAAAATCTTTTATGACACGTACGCAGGCTGCATTAACTAGATCATGCCTAAAATTCTACTAGCAGACTACTATCTAAGAAACTTAGAGGCCAGTAGGCTACAGAATAAAAGACCTTATCAATCGTGAGGGTTCTGAAATCTCCAACCCCACAGAAATAACCAACTTGTTTTCTAAATATTATGTCACACTATATAACTTAGTGGAAGATACAGACACACCTTAGTCTTCCAGGAATATTATTCACACATTCCTTAATAACCTTAAACTCCCTACCCTTAAGCTATATATCACAGAAGCACTCAATGCTCCATGGACATAATCTGAAATTCAGTAATCAAAAAAATGACCAAATGATAAAGCCCCAGGCTTTTACGACTACATATATAATTTTTACACAACCTTACACGTTGAACTTATACTTATTCTATCAAACTCTGTAATGCAGGCACTGAGATGGGTAGCTCTCCGGAAGAAATGCTGGAAGCTCAAGTAGTGACTATCCCTAAACCTGGTAAGGCCCCAACCGAATGCAAAAACTATAGTCCAATTGTCCTATTAAATACTGACATAAAAATGTATGCTAAATTGGTAGCAAATCATATTGGCCCTCTTTTTCCACAATTGATATATCCTCAAGTTAGTTTTGTAATACGACGTCAAGCATAAACGGTCTTAAACATCATTGACTTGATGTCTTGCAATCCTGGTGAACTGTTGATTCTTTCTTTTGACGAATATAAGGCATTCAGTAGACTGCACTGCCTAATATATGGAAGCGGTTTTAAACAATTTTGGCTTCAAGATGCGATCATTCAATCAGTTCTAGCTTTATACAAGAGACCATCTGTTAAAGTGTTTAGCATTGGTTTCCTTTATGAAAAATTAAAAATTATGAATGAAAATAGACAGAGGTGGCTCCTTTACCCATTAATCTTCACCTTAACCTTTCAACCTCTAGCAGTGAAACTCAGATCTACCCCTAGTTTTAATGCTGTTGAACTCAGAGGTTCTACACATAAATTGTGTCTTTTGCAACCTAATTAGCATTACATGAGATGCTAGATTACTATAGTAAGGCCTCCTTCTACAAAATAATCACCTCTGCATCTGAGACTCTCCTACTAAATATTACAAAGAACAAACAGATTGTGCTTAAAACAATTTCAAATATATTTGGAAAAAGGACTCACTATTGTATTTAGGAATTCAAGTTCCAACTAAAATAGACAAAGTATTTGAATTCAAATTTTCCTTTAATTCTACAACTTCCAATGTAACAAAAGCCTGCATTAAATATAGGGTTCCCTGGTTGCACCAGTTAGTGGCCTTCAAAAGATGTTGCTTCCCAAACGTATGTACATTTTCCATACCATTCTATACTCTGAAATATATCAATAAAATCCATTTAGTTAAGATAAGATATGAGGAATACACCATGAATAGCCTGCAACTGCATGACTTTTATTAAAAAAACAACAACAAAAAAACATGGAGGGTTGGCTCTACCAAATCCTAGTGGATATCCGGAGGCCTGCAGATTAACACAATTGGTCTCTACCTCCATTTCAAAAACCTTATGCAGACTAGATAAAGCTCTTAATCCAGATTATCCCATCAAAGATTTAATATGAACTGTTAAACATCTAAGACCTGCTAGTAAAGAGATGACTAAATTAGCTTTAAATACAATGAAAAAATGGGACAGAAAAGTGGGTCTAAACAAGGAAATTACCACTCCGATCTGAAACCTATCTTTAAGAGCATTAACCAGATTGATCCCAGATCTCAACCTTTCTCTTTGGTATGTGAAGGGTGTTACCTTCTCAAAAAATGTATTCAAAACAATGGAAATGAGGCATTACGTTCTAGAATCAGTATCTAGCAAACTCAGAAACTATAGAAGAATCAACCTCTCAATTACATTGGAAAGCAGGTTTACTCAAAACTTTCTCAGCAGACCAACGGGAACATAGCTATGTGAATGCCAGTGACATGTCCAAGTATTTAAATCACAATGAAATGTTGATAAAGCTATTAAATAGACTGTGTCTGACACGAGCCAATAAAATCGAACAGTGGCAGGTGCGCAAAGCGCGCACTCACACACATAGCTCTTGCAGTCCGGACAAAGTCAGTCCCCTAGAACTAATACTGATGGTCCCGTATGCATGCAATCAAAAGCATCTGTAAAAATGCATTTTATGTTCAGAATACATTAATAACATCATGATAAATGTGTTTCACAGAGGGTAAAAAAATTAATGACTATAATACTAACAGGTGACAATAATACTTTTTTTTTTCCCCTGTGCATTCTTTTGGAACTTTATATTCCACATATGTAATCTACGTATCCAGGAGTGTTTTGTGCAGTATATGCAGAGCATAGCTACACCCATATTCAATAAGAGACGCTTCTTCTTGGATGTGTGTATGCCCAAATTAAATGCATTTTTAAAAAAATGCACAGTGCGTTTGTTTTGCGTGTCTTAATGTATCTGGACCAGTATGCTTGTGTATAAGCTTGTGAGCTGAGGTTGACCTAGTCATTATCGGCACTGGAATCATGGCTTTGGGCGTACTTTCACTGTCTATGCCTCAACTAATGCAGCTATAACAATTTTACCACTGCTGGAAAAATATTCACTTGTACAATATGTTGTTATGTCATGGATGGGAGGTGTAGGCCATTAAGTAAAAAAAAAAAATCTACATACATTTTCATGTATTTTAATCCTTTTTGGATGTCAACAGGCAGGACTTAAAATGTGTAACGTGGCATGTCAGGTGTTCAGCTCTGAAAATGTCTACACTGAGGCCTTCATCATATTTTCCACTGCCAAATAACAATATTAGCTCTGCCAATTGGGATTAGCTGTTATCCTTTCATTTGTTTTCTAAGGATTTGCTCCTAACAGCAGTACAACTTGAACAGTGTGAAAAAAAAAAAGCAAGGATAGAATTGTTACAATAGCTATCACTTTATCCAATCTTTTCACTCACTAGATTTTCCTTTTTTAACAGTTTAGCCACCGCTGTCCCTGCTATTTGGCATTTTTTCACATTACGTTTCATTTCATTACAGCCAATTTCTCTTTTGTCAGAGGGCCTGTAATGTATTATCCAGCAACACTGGGTGGGAAATGTCAAGGAATAACAATGATGACATTGATTACGGTTAATGTAGATTAGGAGTGGATAAAATTAAAGGCAAGTGGAACATATTTTACTGTGCGCTTTTAATATGATTTTATTTGTATTCCCTTGCAATATAAACCCACCCTTAGGAATTTAGTTTATGCTACATGCACACCCCAATGAGGAGAGCCAGAACAATGTTTTTATTAAGCCTGGGGTTTGTTTGCTTTTTTTTATAAATCTTTTTAATGTTTTTAAAGGCAGAAAAACAACAATAGAGGTATCAAACATTCTTGTAGATGGTGCCATAATCAAGGAGTATCGTTAGATCTGTATGTATGTATGTATGTATGTATGTATGTATGTCTGTCTGTCTGTATGTCAGCGTTTGTATGCATAAACATAACAGTCAAAACTTAAATAGCAGATCAAAAAGGGTATAAATACAACAGGCCAACAGGAATATACACTCTGTTTAGAAACGTTGTACTGTCATAACAAATGACATAAGGGTATGCATACATGTACACACATATTCCTACACATATATATATCTAATAAAATGCCTGTAGAAACAATAGCAGCTAAAAGAAAGTAAGCAATGAAAAATCAATAGAATAAGGGGAGGGCAAGACAAACACGAAGGGAACATTAAGGGTAATAGGGCAGAGTGGTATAAGCCGTAGATGCTTGTAGAGATAATCTAATTCTACCAGAGTGGGGACAAGCCGGAGCATGGAGATGATAGGGAATCCTCAGGAGAGAGGGAGCATGCGAGTGGCGGGGGAATGAGAGGACAATGGTTAAGGGGGATCGAGGCAAATCGCCATCAGGAGGTACATCAACAGATATAGGAAAAGGACATGTCAAATTTCAGTCTAATTGCCTGAGAAGATCGGGCTCGGTGGACTCTAAAGAGCTGCATGATATTGTTTTGGACTGGAACGTCTAAGGAGTCAATATATAATCCCCATGTTTTATGGAATTGTACTACCCCTTTTTCAATTTGAGGGAGGGTGGCTCTTCTATCTAGGTAGATAATGTCTAGTAGGTTGGCTTTCAACCAAGAGCGGAGGGGCCGGGAATAGCCAAAGCCTGGTTTTTAATTCAGTTTTCACACAAAGATAAGTATACCTGGTTTTACATGGCAACAATTGTAAAGTGAGAAAAGCACATCAATTAGTTAAAGTACAGTGAGACATTATAGTAGGAATAACAAATACTTTAATGGTCCGTTTGACATTATCAAATATATCTGTCTTCTATATATTCTTGCAGTATCACTCAAAATATTTTCACATTCACATTTGTAAGACAATAATATGCCTACGTCTGTTGACATAAAGGATTCTTTATTGATCCAACTAGACACAAGGATCAGAATCACTTTTTTGTTTGTCACTATCTATAAATATGAAACATAAAAGATCTTTCAAAGAAACTTTTAAGTCTTCCTTCCCTAAAGGATGCAACAAACAGCACGTTGTACATGTTCAGTTAAGTAAAAAGGCATCTGCTATAATGTATTATGTATTGAAGGCACTTTAACATATTTTATTTTGGTAATTGAATTGTGGGCAAGGACCTGTGTTTTTTTTAACATGTGCAATTCATGTGTATATGTGCCTCTTCTGTAAAGTGATTTAATGTTTTTTCCCTCTTGGCATGATAATGCATAAATACCTGGGAGCTCTCATGGTCTCTCCTGGAGGCTCAGGGCATTTATGGACATTTCAGAGTCTCAGGGTATATGGATAAAACCTCAGGATCACTCTGCCCAATCTCGCTTACTCTGTGCTTTTCGCTAACTCTCTGCTGCTGCCAGAATTTATTCTCCATTTAAAATTTACTGACAGCTGGTAAATACTTCTCATTTATAGTAAAATTGCGGCTAAAAATACTGCTGTACAATTGCAGCCTAATATGTGTATCTTGAGTTGCACATATCTTGAGAACTATAAAGCTCTCACCCGGAGACTCAGGGTGTTTATGGACCTGGAAAATATGTGCACCCCCAGGGAAAATCAGCCCCTTCCTGAGGACAGGAGCTCATCCTGACCCCCTTGGGGTGTTGGTGGTTAGAGCAGGGTTTCCCAAACCCAGTCCTCAGGGCTCCCCAACAGTGCAGGTTTTCCGGATCACATGTGACATAATTAGTACCACCTGCGGATCTGTTACAATGTGTCAGTCAGTAATGAATACACCTGTGCTCCAGCAGAGAGATCTGGAAATCCTGTACTGTTAGGGAGCCCTGAGGACTGGGTTTGGGATACCCTGGGTTAGAGTAATGTGTAAAAGTTAGTAAAGCATTAGTTGATTGTGTAGAGCTACAAGTCCTCGCAGCAATCAACTTCTTGGGCATGCTGGCACTTGTAGAACTACAAGCACCAGCATGACCATGGCTGCCAGAGCATGATGGTGCTTGTAGAACTACAGGTGCCAGCATGGACCCTTTGGAACATGTAGTTCCACACACTGAACTAATAATAAAGAAACAGGTGCCCACACCTTTACTCCACTCCTATCACCTTATGCATCTTCTTTTCTTCCGTATAGTAGTAATTCAAGGATTTGAAAAAAAAAAAGCAGAAAAAAAATCTCTTGGACAGCGCAGAATATGCTCCTAGCATGCATTTGGTCTACTAAAGGGAATCATTCATAGTCTAAACAAACTGTATGTCATCTATATATTGTAGATGTGATGATGTCACAACTATAAAATTAGAGCCGATTACTTAGCTATTCTCTACAGTATAAGACATTATTCATGATATATGTATATACATACTGTCACTGTTATTACAAAGAACATTTAAAACAAATTGTTCCTAGGTCAGTGAGAGAGACACATAACCTGATGTAGCTATGAAGAATCAAGGAACAAACTGTAAAACAAATGTTGTGTTTATATTACGATTTCAGTCTCAATGCGCTCATGTTAAACAGCAGGATAAAGAACACTACGGAACACAATCAAAAAGAGACTGCATTTGCTTGGTGATGCTAATTGCATAGTATCCCCATGTGCCACTGCCTCATCCTTCTTCTTGCCTCATCATCTCTAGTTGCACAGGGTCAGCCAAGGTACAGCAGTAGCTAAAGATGTGGGACTGCCTGAGGCTAGAAGAAATGAAGGCCTCTGTTAGGAAGAAAAAGGGTCAGGCCTTAGAAAAAGGCAGCTAAAAGAGAAGTTAAACAAACATGCACAAAAACAACTGTGGGTAAAGTATGCTGTTCAATGTTTGACACAAGTACAAATAAAGATGTTTAATCAAGTGGGGAGAAAACTGTCATGGCTTTCGAGGCCTTCTTTTCTGGAAGCGAGCAGCGGTCTGTTTAAAGCCTTCTGGCTATGATATCATCTGAAGTGACAGCTCATGCTTTACGCTAACATGTTTCGCACTGCCAGTGTATTCTTATTTAAGGTGTATTTAATATATATATATATATATATATATATACATATATATATATATATATATATATATATATATATATATATATATATACATGCACCCTCAGATAAAATGGAGGGGAAACATAAATAAAAAAACCCAGTGCAAACCATCATGTTAAATAATTTTATATATATATATATATATATATATATATATATATATATATATATACACACACACACACAGTATATATAATGCAGGCCCCTGTCACACCTCCCTTCTCCCCCCAACCCTTCTCACTACCTTTTCCTCACTTTCTCTCTCCCCCTAACCCACAGATGCCCTCACCCACCCTCATTCTCTTTTTCTTGCTTATTCTTCTACCCAGTGTTTCTTCAATGGCGGGCATAGAGTCATGACATCATCATGCTGTGCTCCGTCCACTGCTTCTCTTTATGGCCGAGCTTCCAGGAGATTTCCAAACTCTCTTTGGAGATCAGGAGATTGCCAAGTATTTCTGTAGTCCATACTTCTAAACATTTGGGTAGACAGCATTTAGACGGAGGACGGGGATCGTGGCCATGTCACGATGGCTGGGGTCATGGCATGTCAAGATGGGAGCATGGCAGCACTTTTGAAGAGCTAGGCTGCCCCATTTCCTTCCCAACTCCTTCAGACCAACAGTGAACAAAACACCTCCCAACTTTCCCACTGATTGGGACAAAGCTGTCCCAATCTTGATAGCATGACAGAGACCTCAAATCAGGACTGTCCCAATTAAATCATGACAGTTGAGAGATATGGAAGTCTCCGGGAGAGTCAGCAAGCATGGCTAAAATAAATAGCATAACTTTTTATGCTACAAACTGCAATTTCATGTCCTTGATCACTGTGGAATTTTTACGGGAACTAAAATGTGCATGTT
>NW_027447811.1:0-23677 GCF_038048845.1 Mixophyes fleayi | reverse complement strand
TCATGATTCAATTCATAAGTCATGATTCATGATTCATGATTCAATTCATGATTCATGATTCAATTCATGATTCATGATTCATGATTCATGATTCAATTCATGATTCATGATTCAATTCATGATTCATGATTCGATTCATGATTTTTGATTCATGATTCATGATTCCATTCATGATTCATGATTCGATTCATGATTCATGATTCATGATTCACTTCATGATTCATGATTCATGATTCATGATTCATGATTCAATTCATGATTCTTGATTCATGATTCAATTCCTGATTCATGATTCAATTCATGATTCATAATTTATGATTCATGATTTAGGATTAATGATTCATGATTTAAGATTCATGATTCATGATTCAATTCATGATTCATGATTCAATTAATTATTCGAATCCTGATTCATGATTCATGATTCATGATTTATGATTAATGATTCGATTTTTGATTCATGATTCATGATTCAATTCATGATTCATGATTCAATTCATGATTCATGATTCGAATCATGATTTTTGATTCATGATTCATGATTCGATTCATGATTCATGATTCATGATTCACTTCATGATTCATGATTCATGATTCATGATTCAATTCATGATTCATGATTCAATTAATGATTCTTGATTCATGATTTATAATTCGATTCATAATTCAATTCATGATTCATGATTCATGATTCATGATTCAATTCATGATTCAAGATTCATGATTCGATTCATGATTCATGATTCAATTCATGATTTGATTCATGATCCATGATTCAATTCATGATTCATGATTCATGATTCAATTCATTATTCATGATTCAATTCATGATTCATAATTCATGATTCATGATTCAATTCATGAATTATGATTCAAGATTCATGATTCATGATTCAATTCATGATTCATGATTCAATTCATGATTCGAATCCTGATTCAATTCATGATTCATGATTCGATTTATGATTCATGATTCATGATTCAATTCATGATTCATGATTCATGATTCATGATTCATGATTCAATTAATGATTCATGATTCCTGATTCGATTCATGATTCCTGATTCATGATTAAATTCATGATTCATGATTCAATTTATGATTCCTGATTCGATTCATGATTCTTGATTCATGATTCATGATTCGATTCATGATTCAATTCATGATTCATGATTCATAATTTAATTCATGATTCATGATTCGATTCATGATTCATGATTAAATTAATGATTCAATTCATGATTCATGATTCATGATTCAATTTATGATTCATGATTCATGATTCAATTCATGATTTATGATTCAATTCATGATTCAATTCATGATTCATGATTCAATTCATTAATCGATTCATGATTCAATTCATGATTCAATTCATGATTCATAATTTATGATTCATGAATCAATTCATGATTCATAATTCATGATTCATGATTCAATTCATGATTCATGATTCATGATTCATGATTAAATTCATGATTCATGATTCAATTCATGATTCATGATTCATGATTCAATTCGTGATTAATGATTCATGATTCGATTCATGATTCATGATTTATGATTCAATTCATGATTCGAATCCTAATTCAATTTATGATTCATGATTTGATTTATGATTCATGATTCATGATTCATGTCATGATTCATGATTCATGATTCATGATTCAATTTATGATTCATGATTTATGATTCAATTCATGATTCATGATTCATGATTCATGATTCAATTCATGATTCATGATTCGATTCATGATTTTTGATTAATGATTCATGATTCGATTCATGATTCATGATTCATGATTCAATTCATGATTCATGATTCATGATTCATGATTCATGATTCAATTCATAATTCCTGATTCATGATTCATGATTCAATTCATGATTCAAGATTCGATTCATGATTCTTGATTCATGAATTATGATTTGATTCATGATTCATGATTCATGTTTCATTTCATGATTCATGATTCATGATTCAATTCATGATTCATGATTCATGATACAATTCATGATTCATGTTTCATGATTCAATCCATGATTCAATTCATGATTCATGATTCAATTTATTATTCATGATTCATGATTCGATTCATGATTCATGATTAAATTCATGATTCAATTCATTAATCGATTCATGATTCAATTCATGATTCAATTCATGATTCATGATTCGATTCATGATTCATGATTCATGATTCAATTCATGATTCATAATTTATGATTCATGAATCAATTCATGATTCATAATTCATGATTCAATTCATGATTCATGATTCATGATTCAATTCATGATTCATGATTCAATTCATGATTCATGATTCAATTCATGATTCATGATTCATGATTCGATTCATGATTTATGATTTATGATTCAATTCATGATTCGAATCCTAATTCAATTTATGATTCATGATTTGATTTATAATTCATGATTCATGATTCATGTCATGATTCATGATTCATGATTCATGATTCAATTTATGATTCATGATTCATGATTCAATTCAAGATTCATGATTCATGATTCATGATTCAATTCATGACTCATGATTCATGATTCAATTCATGATTCATGATTCGATTCATGATTTTTGATTAATGATTCATGATTCGATTCATGATTCATGATTCATGATTCAATTCATGATTCATGATTCATGATTCAATTCTTGATTCATGATTCATGATTCATGATTCAATTCATAATTCATGATTCATGATTCATGATTCAATTCATGATTCATGATTCGATTCATGATTCTTGGTTCATGATTCATGACTTGATTCATGATTCATGATTCATGATTCAATTCATGATTCATGATTCATGTTTCATTTCATGATTCATAAATCATGATTCAATTCATGATTCATGATTCATGATTCAATTCATGATTCATGATTCAATTTATTATTCATGATTCATGATTTAATTCATTATTCAATTCATGATTCATGATTTAATTCAGGATTCAATTCATGATTCATGATTCATGATTCAATTCATGATTCATGATTCATGATTCAATTCATGATTCATGATTCATGATTCAATTCATGATTCATGATTCGATTCATGATTCATGATTCATGCTTCAATTCATGATTCATGATTCAATTCATGATTCATGATTCAATTCATGATTAATGATTTGATTCATGATTCATGATTCATGATTCAATTCATGATTCATGATTCAATTCATGATTCATGATTCATGATTCAATTCATTATTCATGATTCGATTCATGATTTTTGATTCATGATTCATGATTCATGATTCGATTCATGATTCATGATTCATGATTCAATTCATAATTCATGATTCATGATTCATGATTCAATTCATGATTCATGATTCGATTCATGATTCTTGATTCATGATTTATAATTTGATTCATGATTCATGATTCATGATTCAATTCATGATTCATGATTCATGTTTCATTTCATGATTCATGATTCATGATTCAATTCATGATTCATGATTCATGATTCAATTCATGATTAATGATTCATGATTCAATCCATGATTCAATTCATGATTCATGATTCAATTTATTATTCATGATTCATGATTTAATTCATTATTCAATTCATGATTCATGATTCAATTCAGGATTCAATTCATGATTAATGATTCATGATTCAATTCATGATTCATGATTCATGATTCAATTCATGATTCATGATTTGATTCATGATTCATGATTCAATTCATGATTCATGATTCATGATTCATGATTCAATTCCTGATTCATGATTCAATTCATAATTCATAATTTATGATTCATGATTCAATTCATGATTCATGATTCAATTCATGATTCATGATTCGATTCACGATTCATGATTCAATTTATGATTCATGATTCATGATTCATGATTCATGATTCAATTCCTGATTCATGATTCAATTCATGATTCATAATTTATGATTCATGATTTAGGATTCATGATTCATGATTTAAGATTCATGATTCATGATTCAATTCATAATTCATGATTCAATTAATTATTCAAATCCTGATTCATGATTCATGATTCATGATTCGATTTATGATTCATGATTCATGATTCAATTCATGATTCATGATTCGAATCATGATTTTTCATTCATGATTCATGATTCGATTCATGATTCATGATTCATGATTCACTTCATGATTCATGATTCATGATTCATGATTCATGATTCAATTCATGATTCATGATTCAATTCATGATTCTTGATACATGATTCATGATTCAATTCATGATTCATGATTCGATTCATGATTCTTGGTTCATGATTCATGACTTGATTCATGATTCATGATTCATGATTCAATTCATGATTCATGATTCATGTTTCATTTCATGATTCATAAATCATGATTCAATTCATGATTCATGATTCATGATTCAATTCATGATTCATGATTCAATTTATTATTCATGATTCATGATTTAATTCATTATTCAATTCATGATTCATGATTTAATTCAGGATTCAATTCATGATTCATGATTCATGATTCAATTCATGATTCATGATTCATGATTCAATTCATGATTCATGATTCATGATTCAATTCATGATTCATGATTCGATTCATGATTCATGATTCATGCTTCAATTCATGATTCATGATTCAATTCATGATTCATGATTCAATTCATGATTAATGATTTGATTCATGATTCATGATTCATGATTCAATTCATGATTCATGATTCAATTCATGATTCATGATTCATGATTCAATTCATTATTCATGATTCGATTCATGATTTTTGATTCATGATTCATGATTCATGATTCGATTCATGATTCATGATTCATGATTCAATTCATAATTCATGATTCATGATTCATGATTCAATTCATGATTCATGATTCGATTCATGATTCTTGATTCATGATTTATGATTTGATTCATGATTCATGATTCATGATTCAATTCATGATTCATGATTCATGTTTCATTTCATGATTCATGATTCATGATTCAATTCATGATTCATGATTCATGATTCAATTCATGATTAATGATTCATGATTCAATCCATGATTCAATTCATGATTCATGATTCAATTTATTATTCATGATTCATGATTTAATTCAT
Organism: Mixophyes fleayi; assembly: GCF_038048845.1. NCBI lineage: Eukaryota > Metazoa > Chordata > Amphibia > Anura > Limnodynastidae > Mixophyes > Mixophyes fleayi. The sequence goes on along the minus strand of NW_027447811.1, from coordinate 18,560 downwards.
TATTCAATTCATGATTCATGATTCAATTCAGGATTCAATTCATGATTAATGATTCATGATTCAATTCATGATTCATGATTCATGATTCAATTCATGATTCATGATTTGATTCATGATTCATGATTCAATTCATGATTCATGATTCATGATTCATGATTCAATTCCTGATTCATGATTCAATTCATAATTCATAATTTATGATTCATGATTCAATTCATGATTCATGATTCAATTCATGATTCATGATTCGATTCACGATTCATGATTCAATTTATGATTCATGATTCATGATTCATGATTCATGATTCAATTCCTGATTCATGATTCAATTCATGATTCATAATTTATGATTCATGATTTAGGATTCATGATTCATGATTTAAGATTCATGATTCATGATTCAATTCATAATTCATGATTCAATTAATTATTCAAATCCTGATTCATGATTCATGATTCATGATTCGATTTATGATTCATGATTCATGATTCAATTCATGATTCATGATTCGAATCATGATTTTTCATTCATGATTCATGATTCGATTCATGATTCATGATTCATGATTCACTTCATGATTCATGATTCATGATTCATGATTCATGATTCAATTCATGATTCATGATTCAATTCATGATTCTTGATACATGATTCATAATTCGATTCATGATTCATGATTCATGATTCAATTCATGATTCATGATTCATGATTCATGATTCAAATTATGATTCAAGATTTATGATTCGATTCGTGATTCATTATTCAATTCATGATTTGATTCATGATCCATGATTCAATTCATGATTCATGATTCATGATTCAATTCATTATTCATGATTCAATTCATGATTCATAATTCATGATTCATGATTCAATTCATGATTCATGATTCAATTCATGATTCATGATTCAAGATTCATGATTCATGATTCAATTCATGATTCATGATTCAATTCATGATTCGAATCCTGATTCAATTCATGATTCATGATTCGATTTATGATTCATGATTCATGATTCAATTCATGATTCATGATTCATGATTCATGATTCATGATTCAATTAATGATTCATGATTCGATTTATGATTCATGATTCATGATTCAATTCATGATTCATGATTCATGATTCATGATTCAATTAATGATTCATGATTCATGATTCATGATTCGATTCATGATTCCTGATTCATGATTAAATTCATGATTCATGATTCATGATTCAATTTATGATTCCTTATTCGATTCATGATTCTTGATTCATGATTCATGATTCGATTCATGATTCAATTCATGATTCATGATTCATAATTTAATTCATGATTCATGATTCGATTCATGATTCATGATTAAATTCATGATTCAATTCATGATTCATGATTCATGATTCAATTTATAATTCATGATTCATGATTCAATTCATGATTCATGATTTATGATTCAATTCATGATTCAATTCATGATTCATGATTCAATTCATTAATCGATTCATGATTCAATTCATGATTCAATTCATGATTCATGGTTCATGATTCATGATTCATGATTTAATTCATGATTCATAATTCATGATTCAATTCATGATTCATGATTAAATTCATGATTCATGATTCAATATTCATGATTCATGATTCAATTCGTGATTCATGAATTATGATTCGATTCATGATTCATGATTTATGATTCAATTCATGATTCAAATCCTAATTCAAATTATGATTCATGATTTGATTTATGATTCTTGATTCATGATTCATGTCATGATTCATGATTCATGATTCATGATTCAATTAATGATTCATGATTCATGATTCAATTCATGATTCATGATTCATGATTCAATTCATGATTCATGATTCATGATTCAATTCATGATTCATGATTCGATTCATGATTTTTGATTAATGATTCATGATTCGATTCATGATTCATGATTCATGATTCAATTCATGATTCATGATTCATGATTCATGATTCAATTCATGATTCATGATTCATGATTCATGATTCAATTCATATTTCATGATTCATGATTCATGATTCAATTCATGATTCATGATTCGATTCATGATTCTTGATTCATGATTCATGATTTGATTCATGATTCATGATTCATGATTCAATTCATGATTCATGATTCATGTTTCATTTCATGATTCATGATTCATGATTCAATTCATGATTCATGATTCATGATTAAATTCATGATTCATGATTCAATCCATGATTCAATTCATGATTCATGATTCAATTTATTATTCATGATTCATGATTTAACTCATTATTCAATTCATGATTCATGATTCAATTCAGGATTCAATTCATGATTCATGATTCATGATTCAATTCATGATTCATGATTCATGATTCAATTCATGATTCATGATTCATGATTCAATTCCTGATTCATGATTCAATTCATGATTCATAATTTATGATTCATGATTCAATTCATGATTCATGATTCAATTCATGATTCATGATTCGATTCATGATTCATGATTCATGATTCAATTCATGATTCATGATTCATGATTCAATTCATGATTCGAATCCTAATTCAATTTATGATTCATGATTTGATTTATGATTCATGATTCATGATTCATGTCATGATTCATGATTCATGATTCATGATTCAATTTATGATTCATGATTTATGATTCAATTCATGATTCATGATTCATGATTCATGATTCAATTCATGATTCATGATTCGATTCATGATTTTTGATTAATGATTCATGATTCGATTCATGATTCATGATTCATGATTCAATTCATGATTCATGATTCATGATTCATGATTCATGATTCAATTCATAATTCCTGATTCATGATTCATGATTCAATTCATGATTCAAGATTCGATTCATGATTCTTGATTCATGAATTATGATTTGATTCATGATTCATGATTCATGTTTCATTTCATGATTCATGATTCATGATTCAATTCATGATTCATGATTCATGATACAATTCATGATTCATGTTTCATGATTCAATCCATGATTCAATTCATGATTCATGATTCAATTTATTATTCATGATTCATGATTCGATTCATGATTCATGATTAAATTCATGATTCAATTCATTAATCGATTCATGATTCAATTCATGATTCAATTCATGATTCATGATTCGATTCATGATTCATGATTCATGATTCAATTCATGATTCATAATTTATGATTCATGAATCAATTCATGATTCATAATTCATGATTCAATTCATGATTCATGATTCATGATTCAATTCATGATTCATGATTCATGATTCAATTCATGATTCATGATTCAATTCATGATTCATGATTCATGATTCGATTCATGATTTATGATTTATGATTCAATTCATGATTCGAATCCTAATTCAATTTATGATTCATGATTTGATTTATAATTCATGATTCATGATTCATGTCATGATTCATGATTCATGATTCATGATTCAATTTATGATTCATGATTCATGATTCAATTCAAGATTCATGATTCATGATTCATGATTCAATTCATGATTCATGATTCATGATTCAATTCATGATTCATGATTCGATTCATGATTTTTGATTAATGATTCATGATTCGATTCATGATTCATGATTCATGATTCAATTCATGATTCATGATTCATGATTCAATTCATGATTCATGATTCATGATTCATGATTCAATTCATAATTCATGATTCATGATTCATGATTCAATTCATGATTCATGATTCGATTCATGATTCTTGGTTCATGATTCATGACTTGATTCATGATTCATGATTCATGATTCAATTCATGATTCATGATTCATGTTTCATTTCATGATTCATAAATCATGATTCAATTCATGATTCATGATTCATGATTCAATTCATGATTCATGATTCAATTTATTATTCATGATTCATGATTTAATTCATTATTCAATTCATGATTCATGATTTAATTCAGGATTCAATTCATGATTCATGATTCATGATTCAATTCATGATTCATGATTCATGATTCAATTCATGATTCATGATTCATGATTCAATTCATGATTCATGATTCGATTCATGATTCATGATTCATGCTTCAATTCATGATTCATGATTCAATTCATGATTCATGATTCAATTCATGATTAATGATTTGATTCATGATTCATGATTCATGATTCAATTCATGATTCATGATTCAATTCATGATTCATGATTCATGATTCAATTCATTATTCATGATTCGATTCATGATTTTTGATTCATGATTCATGATTCATGATTCGATTCATGATTCATGATTCATGATTCAATTCATAATTCATGATTCATGATTCATGATTCAATTCATGATTCATGATTCGATTCATGATTCTTGATTCATGATTTATAATTTGATTCATGATTCATGATTCATGATTCAATTCATGATTCATGATTCATGTTTCATTTCATGATTCATGATTCATGATTCAATTCATGATTCATGATTCATGATTCAATTCATGATTAATGATTCATGATTCAATCCATGATTCAATTCATGATTCATGATTCAATTTATTATTCATGATTCATGATTTAATTCATTATTCAATTCATGATTCATGATTCAATTCAGGATTCAATTCATGATTAATGATTCATGATTCAATTCATGATTCATGATTCATGATTCAATTCATGATTCATGATTTGATTCATGATTCATGATTCAATTCATGATTCATGATTCATGATTCATGATTCAATTCCTGATTCATGATTCAATTCATAATTCATAATTTATGATTCATGATTCAATTCATGATTCATGATTCAATTCATGATTCATGATTCGATTCACGATTCATGATTCAATTTATGATTCATGATTCATGATTCATGATTCATGATTCAATTCCTGATTCATGATTCAATTCATGATTCATAATTTATGATTCATGATTTAGGATTCATGATTCATGATTTAAGATTCATGATTCATGATTCAATTCATAATTCATGATTCAATTAATTATTCAAATCCTGATTCATGATTCATGATCATGATTCGATTTATGATTCATGATTCATGATTCAATTCATGATTCATGATTCGAATCATGATTTTTCATTCATGATTCATGATTCGATTCATGATTCATGATTCATGATTCACTTCATGATTCATGATTCATGATTCATGATTCATGATTCAATTCATGATTCATGATTCAATTCATGATTCTTGATACATGATTCATGATTCAATTCATGATTCATGATTCGATTCATGATTCTTGGTTCATGATTCATGACTTGATTCATGATTCATGATTCATGATTCAATTCATGATTCATGATTCATGTTTCATTTCATGATTCATAAATCATGATTCAATTCATGATTCATGATTCATGATTCAATTCATGATTCATGATTCAATTTATTATTCATGATTCATGATTTAATTCATTATTCAATTCATGATTCATGATTTAATTCAGGATTCAATTCATGATTCATGATTCATGATTCAATTCATGATTCATGATTCATGATTCAATTCATGATTCATGATTCATGATTCAATTCATGATTCATGATTCGATTCATGATTCATGATTCATGCTTCAATTCATGATTCATGATTCAATTCATGATTCATGATTCAATTCATGATTAATGATTTGATTCATGATTCATGATTCATGATTCAATTCATGATTCATGATTCAATTCATGATTCATGATTCATGATTCAATTCATTATTCATGATTCGATTCATGATTTTTGATTCATGATTCATGATTCATGATTCGATTCATGATTCATGATTCATGATTCAATTCATAATTCATGATTCATGATTCATGATTCAATTCATGATTCATGATTCGATTCATGATTCTTGATTCATGATTTATGATTTGATTCATGATTCATGATTCATGATTCAATTCATGATTCATGATTCATGTTTCATTTCATGATTCATGATTCATGATTCAATTCATGATTCATGATTCATGATTCAATTCATGATTAATGATTCATGATTCAATCCATGATTCAATTCATGATTCATGATTCAATTTATTATTCATGATTCATGATTTAATTCATTATTCAATTCATGATTCATGATTCAATTCAGGATTCAATTCATGATTAATGATTCATGATTCAATTCATGATTCATGATTCATGATTCAATTCATGATTCATGATTTGATTCATGATTCATGATTCAATTCATGATTCATGATTCATGATTCATGATTCAATTCCTGATTCATGATTCAATTCATAATTCATAATTTATGATTCATGATTCAATTCATGATTCATGATTCAATTCATGATTCATGATTCGATTCACGATTCATGATTCAATTTATGATTCATGATTCATGATTCATGATTCATGATTCAATTCCTGATTCATGATTCAATTCATGATTCATAATTTATGATTCATGATTTAGGATTCATGATTCATGATTTAAGATTCATGATTCATGATTCAATTCATAATTCATGATTCAATTAATTATTCAAATCCTGATTCATGATTCATGATTCATGATTCGATTTATGATTCATGATTCATGATTCAATTCATGATTCATGATTCGAATCATGATTTTTCATTCATGATTCATGATTCGATTCATGATTCATGATTCATGATTCACTTCATGATTCATGATTCATGATTCATGATTCATGATTCAATTCATGATTCATGATTCAATTCATGATTCTTGATACATGATTCATAATTCGATTCATGATTCATGATTCATGATTCAATTCATGATTCATGATTCATGATTCATGATTCAAATTATGATTCAAGATTTATGATTCGATTCGTGATTCATTATTCAATTCATGATTTGATTCATGATCCATGATTCAATTCATGATTCATGATTCATGATTCAATTCATTATTCATGATTCAATTCATGATTCATAATTCATGATTCATGATTCAATTCATGATTCATGATTCAATTCATGATTCATGATTCAAGATTCATGATTCATGATTCAATTCATGATTCATGATTCAATTCATGATTCGAATCCTGATTCAATTCATGATTCATGATTCGATTTATGATTCATGATTCATGATTCAATTCATGATTCATGATTCATGATTCATGATTCATGATTCAATTAATGATTCATGATTCGATTTATGATTCATGATTCATGATTCAATTCATGATTCATGATTCATGATTCATGATTCAATTAATGATTCATGATTCATGATTCATGATTCGATTCATGATTCCTGATTCATGATTAAATTCATGATTCATGATTCATGATTCAATTTATGATTCCTTATTCGATTCATGATTCTTGATTCATGATTCATGATTCGATTCATGATTCAATTCATGATTCATGATTCATAATTTAATTCATGATTCATGATTCGATTCATGATTCATGATTAAATTCATGATTCAATTCATGATTCATGATTCATGATTCAATTTATAATTCATGATTCATGATTCAATTCATGATTCATGATTTATGATTCAATTCATGATTCAATTCATGATTCATGATTCAATTCATTAATCGATTCATGATTCAATTCATGATTCAATTCATGATTCATGGTTCATGATTCATGATTCATGATTCAATTCATGATTCATAATTCATGATTCAATTCATGATTCATGATTAAATTCATGATTCATGATTCAATATTCATGATTCATGATTCAATTCGTGATTCATGAATTATGATTCGATTCATGATTCATGATTTATGATTCAATTCATGATTCAAATCCTAATTCAAATTATGATTCATGATTTGATTTATGATTCTTGATTCATGATTCATGTCATGATTCATGATTCATGATTCATGATTCAATTAATGATTCATGATTCATGATTCAATTCATGATTCATGATTCATGATTCAATTCATGATTCATGATTCATGATTCAATTCATGATTCATGATTCGATTCATGATTTTTGATTAATGATTCATGATTCGATTCATGATTCATGATTCATGATTCAATTCATGATTCATGATTCATGATTCATGATTCAATTCATGATTCATGATTCATGATTCATGATTCAATTCATATTTCATGATTCATGATTCATGATTCAATTCATGATTCATGATTCGATTCATGATTCTTGATTCATGATTCATGATTTGATTCATGATTCATGATTCATGATTCAATTCATGATTCATGATTCATGTTTCATTTCATGATTCATGATTCATGATTCAATTCATGATTCATGATTCATGATTAAATTCATGATTCATGATTCAATCCATGATTCAATTCATGATTCATGATTCAATTTATTATTCATGATTCATGATTTAACTCATTATTCAATTCATGATTCATGATTCAATTCAGGATTCAATTCATGATTCATGATTCATGATTCAATTCATGATTCATGATTCATGATTCAATTCATGATTCATGATTCATGATTCAATTCCTGATTCATGATTCAATTCATGATTCATAATTTATGATTCATGATTCAATTCATGATTCATGATTCAATTCATGATTCATGATTCGATTCATGATTCATGATTCATGATTCAATTCATGATTCATGATTCATGATTCAATTCATGATTCATGATTCATGATTCAATTCCTGATTCATGATTCAATTCATGATTCATAATTTATGATTCATGATTCAATTCATGATTCATGATTCAATTCATGATTCATGATTCGATTCATGATTCATGATTCATGATTCATGATTCATGATTCAATTCATGATTCATGATTCATGATTCATGATTGATGATTCAATTCCTGATTCATGATTCAATTCATGATTCATAATTTATGATTCATGATTCAATTCATGATTCATGATTCAAGATTCATGATTCATGATTCAATTTATGATTCATGATTCAATACATGATTCGAATCCTGATTCATGATTCATGATTCATGATTCGATTTATGATTCATGATTCATGATTCATGATTCAATTCATGATTCATGATTCAATTCATGATTCATTATTCGATTCATGATTTTTGATTCATGATTCATGATTCGATTCATGATTCATGATTCATGTATCACTTCATGATTCATGATTCATGATTCATGATTCATGATTCAATTCATGATTTAAGATTCATGGTTCATGATTCATGATTCATGATTCAATTCATAATTCATGATTCATGATTCATGATTAAATTCATGATTCATGATTCAATTCATTATTCATAATTTATGATTCATGATTCAATTCATGATTCATGATTCAAGATTCATGATTCATGATTCAATTTATGATTCATGATTCAATTCATGATTCATGATTCAAGATTCATGATTCATGATTCGATTTATGATTCATGATTCATGATTCATGATTCAATTCATGATTCATGATTCAATTCATGATTCATTATTCGATTCATGATTTTTGATTCATGATTCATGATTCGATTCATGATTCATGATTCATGATTCACTTCATGATTCATGATTCATGATTCATGATTCATGATTCAATTCATGATTCATGATTCATGGTTCATGATTCATGATTCATGATTCAATTCATAATTCATGATTCATGATTCATGATTAAATTCATGATTCATGATTCGATTCTTGATTCATGATTCATAATTCGATTCATGATTCATGATTCATGATTCAATTCATGATTCTCAATTCATGATTCAATTCATGATTCAAGATTCATGATTCATGATTCGATTCATGATTCATGATTAAATTCATGATTTGATTCATGATTCATGATTCGATTCATGATTCAAGATATGATTCATGATTCATGATTCAATTCATGATTCATAATTTATGATTCATGAATCAATTCATGATTCATAATTCATGATTCGATTCATGATTCATGATTTATGATTCAATTCATGATTCAAATCCTCATTCAATTTATGATTCATGATTTGATTTATGATTCATGATTCATGATTCATGTCATGATTCATGATTCATGATTCAATTTATGATTCCTGATTCATGATTCAATTCATGATTCATGATTCATGATTCATGATTCAATTCATGATTCATGATTCATGATTCATGATTCAATTCATAATTCATGATTCATGATTCAATTCATGATTCATGATTCGATTCATGATTTTTGATTAATGATTCATGATTCGATTCATGATTCATGATTCATGATTCAATTCATGATTCATGATTCATGATTCATGATTCAATTCTTAATTCATGATTCATGATTCAATTCATGATTCATGATTCGATTCATGATTCTTGATTCATGATTCATGATTTGATTCATGATTCATGATTCATGATTCAATTCATGATTCATGATTCATGTTTCATTTCATGATTCATGATTCATGATTCAATTCATGATTCATGATTCATGATTCAATTCATGATTCATGATTCATGATTCAATCCATGATTCAATTCATGATTCATGATTCAATTTATTATTCATGATTCATGATTTAATTCATTATTTAATTCATGATTCATGATTCAATTCAGGATTCAATTCATGATTCATGATTCATGATTCAATTCATGATTCATGATTCATGATTCAATTCATGATTCATGATTCATGATTCAATTCATGATTCATGATTCGATTCATGATTCATGATTCATGATTCAATTCATGATTCATGAATCATGATTCAATTCCTGATTCATGATTCAATTCATGATTCATAATTTATGATTCATGATTCAATTCATGATTCATGATTCAATTCATGATTCATGATTCGATTCATGATTCATGATTCATGATTCATGATTCATGATTCATGATTCAATTCCTGATTCATGATTCAATTCATGATTCATAATTTATGATTCATGATTCAATTCATGATTCATGATTCAAGATTCATGATTCATGATTCAATTCCTGATTCATGATTCAATTCATGATTCATGATTCATAATTCATGATTCAATTCATGATTCATGATTCAATTCATGATTCGATTCATGATTTTTGATTCATGATTCATGATTCCATTCATGATTCATGATTCGATTCATGATTCATGATTCACTTCATGATTCATGATTCATGATTCATGATTCATGATTCAATTCATGATTCATGATTCATGATTCAATTCCTGATTCATGATTCAATTCATGATTCATAATTTATGATTCGTGATTTAAGATTCATGATTCATGATTTAAGATTCATGATTCATGATTCAATTCATGATTCATGATTCAATTAATTATTCGAATCCTGATTCATGATTCATGATTTATGATTAATGATTCGATTTTTGATTCATGATTCATGATTCAATTCATGATTCATGATTCAATTCATGATTCATGATTCGAATCATGATTTTTGATTCATGATTCATGATTCGATTCATGATTCATGATTCATGATTCACTTCATGATTCATGATTCATGATTCATGATTCAATTCATGATTCATGATTCAATTAATGATTCTTGATTCATGATTTATAATTCGATTCATGATTCAATTCATGATTCATGATTCATGATTCAATTCATGATTCAAGATTCATGATTCGATTCATGATTCATGATTCAATTCATGATTTGATTCATGATCCATGATTCAATTCATGATTCATGATTCATGATTCAATTCATTATTCATGATTCAATTCATGATTCATAATTCATGATTCATGATTCAATTGATGAATTATGATTCAAGATTCATGATTCATGATTCAATTCATGATTCATGATTCAATTCATGATTCGAATCCTGATTCAATTCATGATTCATGATTCGATTTATGATTCATGATTCATGATTCAATTCATGATTCATGATTCATGATTCATGATTCATGATTCAATTAATGATTCATGATTCCTGATTCGATTCATGATTCCTGATTCATGATTAAATTCATGATTCATGATTCAATTTATGATTCCTGATTCGATTCATGATTCTTGATTCATGATTCATGATTCGATTCATGATTCAATTCATGATTCATGATTCATAATTTAATTCATGATTCATGATTCGATTCATGATTCATGATTAAATTAATGATTCAATTCATGATTCATGATTCATGATTCAATTTATGATTCATGATTCATGATTCAATTCATGATTCATGATTTATGATTCAATTCATGATTCAATTCATGATTAATGATTCAATTCATTAATCGATTCATGATTCAATTCATGATTCAATTCATGATTCATAATTTTTGATTCATGAATCAATTCATGATTCATAATTCATGATTCATGATTCAATTCATGATTCATAATTTATGATTCATGAATCAATTCATGATTCGATTCATGATTCATGATTTATGATTAAATTCATGATTCGAATCCTAATTCAATTTATGATTCATGATTTGATTTATGATTCATGATTCATGATTCATGTCATGATTCATGATTCATGATTCATGATTCAATTTATGATTCATGATTTATGATTCAATTCATGATTCATGATTCATGATTCATGATTCAATTCATGATTCATGATTCGATTCATGATTTTTGATTAATGATTCATGATTCGATTCATGATTCATGATTCATGATTCATGATTCAATTAATGATTCTTGATTCATGATTTATAATTCGATTCATGATTCAATTCATGATTCATGATTCATGATTCAATTCATGATTCAAGATTCATGATTCGATTCATGATTCATGATTCAATTCATGATTTGATTCATGATCCATGATTCAATTCATGATTCATGATTCATGATTCAATTCATTATTCATGATTCAATTCATGATTCATAATTCATGATTCATGATTCAATTGATGAATTATGATTCAAGATTCATGATTCATGATTCAATTCATGATTCATGATTCAATTCATGATTCGAATCCTGATTCAATTCATGATTCATGATTCGATTTATGATTCATGATTCATGATTCAATTCATGATTCATGATTCATGATTCATGATTCATGATTCAATTAATGATTCATGATTCCTGATTCGATTCATGATTCCTGATTCATGATTAAATTCATGATTCATGATTCAATTTATGATTCCTGATTCGATTCATGATTCTTGATTCATGATTCATGATTCGATTCATGATTCAATTCATGATTCATGATTCATAATTTAATTCATGATTCATGATTCGATTCATGATTCATGATTAAATTAATGATTCAATTCATGATTCATGATTCATGATTCAATTTATGATTCATGATTCATGATTCAATTCATGATTCATGATTTATGATTCAATTCATGATTCAATTCATGATTCATGATTCAATTCATTAATCGATTCATGATTCAATTCATGATTCAATTCATGATTCATAATTTTTGATTCATGAATCAATTCATGATTCATAATTCATGATTCATGATTCAATTCATGATTCATAATTTATGATTCATGAATCAATTCATGATTCGATTCATGATTCATGATTATGATTAAATTCATGATTCGAATCCTAATTCAATTTATGATTCATGATTTGATTTATGATTCATGATTCATGATTCATGTCATGATCATGATTCATGATTCATGATTCAATTTTATGATTCATGATTTATGATTCAATTCATGATTCATGATTCATGATTCATGATTCAATTCATGATTCATGATTCGATTCATGATTTTTTGATTAATGATTCATGATTCGATTCATGATTCATGATTCATGATTCAATTTCATGATTCATGATTCATGATTCATGATTCATTTCATGATTCATGATTCATGATTCATGATTCATGATTCAATTCATAATTCCTGATTCATGATTCATGATTCAATTCATGATTCAAGATTCGATTCATGATTCTTGATTCATGAATTATGATTTGATTCATGATTCATGATTCATGTTTCATTTCATGATTCATGATTCATGATTCAATTCATGATTCATGATTCATGATACAATTCATGATTCATGTTTCATGATTCAATCATGATTCAATTCATGATTCATGATTCAATTTATTATTCATGATTCATGATTCGATTCATGATTCATGATTAAATTCATGATTCAATTCATGATTCATGATTCATGATTCAATTTATGATTCATGATTCATGATTCAATTCATGATTCATGATTTATGATTCAATTCATGATTCAATTCATGATTCATGATTCAATTCATTAATCGATTCATGATTCAATTCATGATTCAATTCATGATTCATGGTTCATGATTCATGATTCATGATTCAATTCATGATTCATAATTCATGATTCATGATTCGATTCATGATTCATGATTCAATTCATGATTCATAATTTATGATTCATGAATCAATTCATGATTCATAATTCATGATTCAATTCATGATTCATGATTCATGATTCAATTCATGATTCATGATTCAATTCATGATTCATGATTCATTCATGATTCATGATTCATGATTCGATTCATGATTCATGATTTATGATTCAATTCATGATTCGAATCCTAATTCATTTATGATTCATGATTTGATTTATGATTCATGATTCATGATTCATGTCATGATTCATGATTCATGATTCATGATTCAATTTATGATTCATGATTCATGATTCGATTCATGATTCATGATTAAATTCATGATTCAATTCATGATTCATGATTCATGATTCAATTTATGATTCAATTCATGATTAATGATTCATGATTCAATCCATGATTCAATTCATGATTCATGATTCAATTTATTATTCATGATTCATGATTTAATTCATTATTCAATTCATGATTCATGATTCAATTCAGGATTCAATTCATGATTAATGATTCATGATTCAATTCATGATTCATGATTCATGATTCAATTCATGATTCATGATTTGATTCATGATTCATGATTCAATTCATGATTCATGATTCATGATTCAATTCCTGATTCATGATTCAATTCATAATTCATAATTTATGATTCATGATTCAATTCATGATTCATGATTCAATTCATGATTCATGATTCGATTCACGATTCATGATTCAATTTATGATTCATGATTCATGATTCATGATTCATGATTCCAATTCCTGATTCATGATTCAATTCATGATTCATAATTTATGATTCATGATTTAGGATTCATGATTCATGATTTAAGATTCATGATTCATGATTCAATTCATAATTCATGATTCAATTAATTATTCAAATCCTGATTCATGATTCATGATTCATGATTCGATTTATGATTCATGATTCATGATTCAATTCATGATTCATGATTCGAATCAAGATTTTTCATTCATGATTCATGATTCGATTCATGATTCATGATTCATGATTCACTTCATGATTCATGATTCATGATTCATGATTCATGATTCAATTCATGATTCATGATTCAATTCATGATTCTTGATACATGATTCATAATTCGATTCATGATTCATGATTCATGATTCAATTCATGATTCATGATTCAATTCATGATTCATGATTCAATTCATGATTCATGATTCAAGATTCATGATTCATGATTCAAGATTCATGATTCATGATTCAATTCATGATTCATGATTCAATTCATGATTCGAATCCTGATTCAATTCATGATTCATGATTCGATTTATGATTCATGATTCATGATTCAATTCATGATTCATGATTCATGATTCATGATTCATGATTCAATTAATGATTCATGATTCGATTTATGATTCATGATTCATGATTCAATTCATGATTCATGATTCATGATTCATGATTCATGATTTCAATTAATGATTCATGATTCATGATTCATGATTCGATTCATGATTCCTGATTCATGATTAAATTCATGATTCATGATTCATGATTCAATTTATGATTCCTTATTCGATTCATGATTCTTGATTCATGATTCATGATTCGCGATTCATGATTCAATTCATGATTCATGATTCATAATTTAATTCATGATTCATGATTCGATTCATGATTCATGATTAAATTCATGATTCAATTCATGATTCATGATTCATGATTCAATTTATAATTCATGATTCATGATTCAATTCATGATTCATGATTTATGATTCAATTCATGATTCAATTCATGATTCATGATTCAATTCATTAATCGATTCATGATTCAATTCATGATTCATTCATGATTCATGGTTCATGATTCATGATTCATGATTCAATTCATGATTCATAATTCATGATTCAATTCATGATTCATGATTAAATTCATGATTCATGATTCAATTCATGATTCATGATTCATGATTCATGATTCAATTCGTGATTCATGAATTATGATTCGATTCATGATTCATGATTTATGATTCAATTCATGATTCAAATCCTAATTCAAATTATGATTCATGATTTGATTTATGATTCTTGATTCATGATTCATGTCATGATTCATGATTCATGATTCATGATTCAATTAATGATTCATGATTCATGATTCAATTCATGATTCATGATTCATGATTCAATTCATGATTCATGATTCATGATTCAATTCATGATTCATGATTCGATTCATGATTTTTGATTAATGATTCATGATTCGATTCATGATTCATGATTCATGATTCAATTCATGATTCATGATTCATGATTCATGATTCAATTCATGATTCATGATTCATGATTCATGATTCAATTCATATTTCATGATTCATGATTCATGATTCAATTCATGATTCATGATTCGATTCATGATTCTTGATTCATGATTCATGATTTGATTCATGATTCATGATTCATGATTCAATTCATGATTCATGATTCATGTTTCATTTCATGATTCATGATTCATGATTCAATTCATGATTCATGATTCATGATTAAATTCATGATTCATGATTCAATCCATGATTCAATTCATGATTCATGATTCAATTTATTATTCATGATTCATGATTTAACTCATTATTCAATTCATGATTCATGATTCAATTCAGGATTCAATTCATGATTCATGATTCATGATTCAATTCATGATTCATGATTCAATTCATGATTCATGATTCATGATTCAATTCCTGATTCATGATTCAATTCATGATTCATAATTTATGATTCATGATTCAATTCATGATTCATGATTCAATTCATGATTCATGATTCGATTCATGATTCATGATTCATGATTCAATTCATGATTCATGATTCATGATTCAATTCATGATTCATGATTCATGATTCAATTCCTGATTCATGATTCAATTCATGATTCATAATTTATGATTCATGATTCAATTCATGATTCATGATTCAATTCATGATTCATGATTCGATTCATGATTCATGATTCATGATTCATGATTCATGATTCAATTCATGATTCATGATTCATGATTCATGATTCATGATTCAATTCCTGATTCATGATGCAATTCATGATTCATAATTTATGATTCATGATTCAATTCATGATTCATGATTCAAGATTCATGATTCATGATTCAATTTATGATTCATGATTCAATACATGATTCGAATCCTGATTCATGATTCATGATTCATGATTCGATTTATGATTCATGATTCATGATTCATGATTCAATTCATGATTCATGATTCAATTCATGATTCATTATTCGATTCATGATTTTTGATTCATGATTCATGATTCGATTCATGATTCATGATTCATGTATCACTTCATGATTCATGATTCATGATTCATGATTCATGATTCAAATTCATGATTTAAGATTCATGGTTCATGATTCATGATTCATGATTCAATTCATAATTCATGATTCATGATTCATGATTAAATTCATGATTCATGATTCAATTCATTATTCATAATTTATGATTCATGATTCAATTCATGATTCATGATTCAAGATTCATGATTCATGATTCAATTTATGATTCATGATTCAATTCATGATTCATGATTCAAGATTCATGATTTCATGATTCGATTTATGATTCATGATTCATGATTCATGATTCAATTCATGATTCATGATTCAATTCATGATTCATTATTCGATTCATGATTTTTGATTCATGATTCATGATTCGATTCATGATTCATGATTCATGATTCACTTCATGATTCATGATTCATGATTCATGATTCATGATTCAATTCATGATTCATGATTCATGGTTCATGATTCATGATTCATGATTCAATTCATAATTCATGATTCATGATTCATGATTAAATTCATGATTCATGATTCGATTCTTGATTCATGATTCATAATTCGATTCATGATTCATGATTCATGATTCAATTCATGATTCTCAATTCATGATTCAATTCATGATTCAAGATTCATGATTCATGATTCGATTCATGATTCATGATTAAATTCATGATTTGATTCATGATTCATGATTCGATTCATGATTCAAGATATGATTCATGATTCATGATTCAATTCATGATTCATAATTTATGATTCATGAATCAATTCATGATTCATAATTCATGATTCGATTCATGATTCATGATTTATGATTCAATTCATGATTCAAATCCTAATTCAATTTATGATTCATA
>NW_027447810.1:0-23708 GCF_038048845.1 Mixophyes fleayi | reverse complement strand
TAATTCAATTTATGATTCATGATTTGATTCATGATTCAATTCATGATTCGAATCCTAATTCAATTTATAATTCATGATTTGATTTATGATTCATGATTCATGATTCATGTCATGATTCATGATTCAATATTCATGATTCAATTCATGATTCATGATTCATGATTCAATTCATAATTCATGATTCATGATTCATGATTCGATTCATGATTCATGATTCATGATTCAATTCATGATTCATGATTCATGATTCAATTCATGATTCATGATTCGATTCATGATTTATGATTCATGATTCATGATTCGATTCATGATTCATGATTCATGATTCAATTCATGATTCATGATTGATGATTCATGATTCAATTCATGATTCATGATTCATGATTCATGATTCAATTCATAATTCATGATTCATGATTCATGATTCAATTTATGATTCATGATTCATGATTCATGATTCAATTCATGATTCAAGATTTATGATTCAATTCATGATTCAATTCATGATTCATTATTCATGATTCATGATTCAATTCATGATTCATGATTCAATTCATGATTCATGATTCAATTCATTAATCGATTCATGATTCAATTCATGATTCAATTCATGATTCATGATTAATGATTCAATTCATGATTCATAATTCATGATTAATGATTCAATTCATGATTCATGATTCATGATTCACGATTCAATTCATGATTTATGATTCAATTCATTAATCATGATTCATGATTTGATTCATGATTCATGATTTGATTCATGATTCATGATTTATGATTCAATTCATGATTCATGATTCATGATTCAATTCATGATTCATAATTCATGATTCATGATTCAATTCATGATTCATGATTCATGATTCATCATTCAATTCATGATTCATGATTCATGATTCATGATTCGATTCACGATTCATGATTTATGATTCAATTCATGATTCATGATTCGATTCATGATTCATGATTCATGATTCAATTCATGATTCATGATTCATGATTCAATTCCTGATTCATGATTCAATTCATGATTCATAATTCATGATTCATGATTCAATTCATGATTCATGATTCATGATTTAATTCATGATTCTTGATTCAATTCATGATTCAAATCATGATTCATGATTGATGATTCATGATTCAATTCATGATTCATGATTCATGATTCAATTCATGATTCATGATTGATGATTCATGATTCAATTCATGATTCATGATTCATGATTCATGATTCAATTCATAATTCATGATTCATGATTCATGATTCAATTTATGATTCATGATTCATGATTCAATTCATGATTCAATTCATGATTAATGATTCAATTCATGATTCAATTCATGATTCATGATTCATGATTTAATTCATGATTCATGATTCAATTCATGATTCATGATTTGATTCATAATTCAATTTATGATTCAAGATTCATGATTCATGATTCATGATTCAATTCATGATTCATGATTCATGATTCAATTCCTGATTCATGATTCAATTCATGATTCATAATTCATGATTCATGATTCAATTCATTTTCATGATTCAAGATTCATGATTCATGATTTAATTCATGATTCTTGATTCAATTCATGATTCGAATCCTAATTCAATTTATGATTCATGATTCGATTCATGATTCATGATTCATGATTCAATTCATGATTCATGATTGATGATTCATGATTCAATTCATGATTCATGATTCATGATTCATGATTCAATTTATGATTCATGATTCATGATTCAATTCATGATTCATGATTTATGATTCAATTCATGATTCAATTCATGATTCATTATTTATGATTCATGATTCAATTCATGATTCATGATTCAATTCATGATTCATGATTCAATTCATTAATCGATTCATGATTCAATTCATGATTCAATTCATGATTCATTATTCATGATTCATGATTCAATTCATGATTCATGATTAATGATTCAATTCATGATTCATAATTCATGATTCATGATTCAATTCATGATTCATGATTCATGATTCATCATTCAATTCATGATTCATGATTCATGATTCATGATTCGATTCACGATTCATGATTTATGATTCAATTCATGATTCATGATTCGATTCATGATTCATGATTCATGATTCAATTCATGATTCATGATTCATGATTCAATTCATGATTCATAATTCATGATTCATGATTCATGATTCATCATTCAATTCATGTTTCATGATTCATGATTCATGATTCGATTCACGATTCATGATTTATGATTCAATTCATGATTCATGATTCGATTCATGATTCATGATTCATGATTCATGATTCATGATTCATGATTCATGATTCATGATTCAATTCATGATTCATGATTCATGATTCATGATTCGATTCACGATTCATGATTTATGATTCAATTCATGATTCATGATTCGATTCATGATTCATGATTCATGAATCAATTCATGATTCATGATTCATGATTCATGATTCATGATTCAATTCATGATTCATGATTCATGATTCAATTTATGATTCAATTCATGATTCATGATTCAATTTATGATTCATGATTCATGATTTAATTCATGATTCAATTCATGATTCATGATTCAATTCATGATTCAATTCATGATTCATGATTCATGATTTAATTCATGATTCATGATTCAATTCATGATTCATGATTTGATTCATAATTTAATTTATGATTCAAGATTCATGATTCAGGTTTCATGATTCAATTCATGATTCATGATTCAATTCCTGATTCATGATTCAATTCATGATTCATAATTCATGATTCATGATTCAATTCATGATTCATGATTCAAGATTCATGATTCATGATTTAATTCATGATTCTTGATTCAATTCATGATTCGAATCCTAATTTAATTTATAATTCATGATTTGATTTATGATTCATGATTCATGATTCATGTCATGATTCATGATTCATGATTCATGATTCAATTCATGATTCATGATTCATGATTTAATTCATGATTCATGATTTATGATTCAATTCATGATTCAATTCATGATTCATTATTCATGATTCATGATACAATTCATGATTCATGATTCAATTCATGATTCATGATTCAATTCATTAATCGATTCATGATTCAATTCATGATTCAATTCATGATTCATTATTCATGATTCATGATTCAATTCATGATTCATGATTAATGATTCAATTCATGATTCATAATTCATGATTAATGATTCAATTCATGATTCATGATTCAATTCATTAATCATGATTCATGATTTGATTCATGATTCATGATTCATGATTCAATTCATGATTCATGATTCATGATTCAATTCATGATTCATAATTCATGATTCATGATTCAATTCATGATTCATGATTCATGATTCATGATTCGATTCACGATTCATGATTTATGATTCAATTCATGATTCATGATTCGATTCATGATTCATGATTCATGATTCAATTCATGATTCATGATTCATGATTCATGATTCATGATTCAATTCATGATTCATGATTCATGATTCAATTTATGATTCAATTCATGATTCATGATTCAATTTATGATTCATGATTCATGATTTAATTCATGATTCAATTCATGATTCATGATTCAATTCATGATTCAATTCATGATTCATGATTCATGATTTAATTCATGATTCATGATTCAATTCATGATTCATGATTTGATTCATAATTCAATTTATGATTCAAGATTCATGATTCATGATTCAATTCATGATTCATGATTCATGATTCAATTCCTGATTCATGATTCAATTCATGATTCATAATTCATGATTCATGATTCAATTCATGATTCATGAATCAAGATTCAATTCATGATTCATGAATCAAGATTCATGATTCATGATTTAATTCATGATTCTTGATTCAATTCATGATTCGAATCCTAATTCAATTTATGATTCATGATTTGATTCATGATTCAATTCATGATTCGAATCCTAATTCAATTTATAATTCATGATTTGATTTATGATTCATGATTCATGATTCATGTCATGATTCATGATTCATGATTCATGATTCAATTCATGATTCATGATTCATGATTCAATTCATAATTCATGATTCATGATTCATGATTCGATTCATGATTCATGATTCATAATTCAATTCATGATTCATGATTCATGATTCAATTCATGATTCATGATTCGATTCATGATTTATGATTCATGATTCATGATTCGATTCATGATTCATGATTCATGATTCAATTCATGATTCATGATTCATGATTCATGATACAATTCATGATTCATGATTCATGATTCAATTCATAATTCATGATTCATGATTCATGATTCAATTCATGATTCATGATTCGATTCATGATTCTTGATTCATGATTCGATTCATGATTCATGATTCATGATACAATTCATGATTCATGATTCATGATTCATGATTCAATTCAAGATTCATGATTCATGATTCAATTCATGATTCATGATTCGATTCATGATTCTTGACTCATGATTCATGATTCGATTCATGATTCATGATTCATGTATCGATTCATGATTCAATTCATGATTCATGATTCGATACATGATTCATGATTTAATTCATGATTCATGATTCATGATTCATGATTCAATTCATGATTCATGATTCATGATTTAATTCATGATTCAATTCATGATTCATGATTCATGATTCAATTTATTATTCATGATTCATGATTCATGATTCATGATTCATGATTCAATTCATGATTCATGATTCATGATTCAATTCATGATTCATGATTCATGATTCAATTCATGATTCAATTCATGATTCATGATTGAATTCATGATTCATGATTCATGATTTATGATTCAATTCATGATTCATGATTCATGATTCAATTCCTGATTCCTGATTCAATTCATGATTCATGATTCATGATTCAATTCATGATTCATGATTCATGATTCATGATTCAATACATGATTCATGAAATATGATTCAATTCATGATTCATGATTCATGATTCAATTCAGGATTCAATTCATGATTTCATGATTCATTATTTAATTTATAATTCATGATTCAATTCATGATTCAATTCATGAATCATGATTCATGATTCAATTCATAATTCAATTCATGATTCATGATTCATGGTTCAATTTATGATTCACGATTCATGATTCAATTCATGATTCATGATTCATGGTTCAATTTATGATTCATGATTCATGATTCAATTCATGATTCACTTTATGATTCAGGATTTAATTCATGATTCATGATTCATGATTTATGATTCAATTCATGATTCATGATTCATGGTTCAATTTATGATTCATGATTCATGATTCAATTCATGATTTATGATTCATGGTTCAATTTATGATTCATGATTCATGATTCAATTCATGATTCAATTTATGATTCAGGATTTAATTCATGATTCATGATTCATGATTTATGATTCAATTCATGATTCATGATTCGATTCAAGATTCTTGATTCATGATTTGATTCATGATTTATAATTCATGATTCATGATTCAATTCATGATTCAATTCATGATTTGAATCCTGATTCAATTCATGATTCGAATCCTGATTCAATTCATGATTCATGATTCGATTTATGATTCATGATTCAATTCATGATTCATGATTCATGATTCATGATTCAATTCATGATTCATGATTCATAATTCATGATTCGATTCATGTTTCCTGATTTATGATTCAATTCA
This sequence comes from Mixophyes fleayi, assembly GCF_038048845.1. Taxonomy (NCBI): domain Eukaryota; kingdom Metazoa; phylum Chordata; class Amphibia; order Anura; family Limnodynastidae; genus Mixophyes; species Mixophyes fleayi. Next base: position 17,981 of record NW_027447810.1, on the reverse strand, counting down.
TGATTCATGATTCATGATTCAATTCATGATTCACGATTTGATTCATGATTCTTGATTCATGATTCATGATTCAATATATGATTCATGATTCATGATTCATGATACAATTCATGATTCATGATTCGTGATTCGATTCATGATTCAATTCATGATTCATAATTCATGATTTAATTCATGTTTCCTGATTCATGATTCAATTCATGATTCATGATTCATGATTCAATTCATGATTCACGATTTGATTCATGATTCTTGATTCATGATTCATGATTCAATATATGATTCATGATTCATGATTCATGATACAATTCATGATTCATGATTCGTGATTCGATTCATGATTCAATTCATGATTCATAATTCATGATTTAATTCATGATTCATGATTCATGATTCAATTCATGATTCATGATTCGATTCAAGATTCTTGATTCATGATTCATGATCCAATTCATGATTCGAATCCTGATTCAATTCATGATTTATGATTCGATTTATGATTCATGATTCAATTCATAATTCATGATTCATGATTTATGATTCAATTCATGATTCATGATTCGATTCATGACTCTTGATTCATGATTCATGATTCAATTCATGATTCATGATTCATGATTCAATTCATGATTTATGATTCATGATTCAATTCATGATTCATAATTCATGATTTAATTCATGATTCGATTCATGATTCATGATCCATGATTCAATTCATGATTCAATTCATGATTCATGATTCATGATTCAATTCATGATTCATAATTCATGATTCATGATTCAATTCATAATTCAATTCATGATTCAAGATTCATGATTCGATACATGTTTCCTGATTCATGATTCAATCCATGATTCATGATTCATGATTCAATTCATGATTCATTATTCGATTCATGACTCTTGATTCATGATTCATGATTCAATTCATGATTCATGATTCATGATTCAATTCATGATTCATGATTCATGATTCAATTCATGATTCGAATCCTGATTCAATTCATGATTCATGATTCGATTTATGATTTATGATTCAATTCATAATTCATAATTCATGATTCAGGATTCAATTTCCTGATTCATGATTCAATTCATGATTCATGATTCATGATTCAATTCATGATACATGATTCGATTCATTACTCTTGATTCATGATTCATGATTCAATTCATGATTCATGATTCATGATTCATGATTCGATTCATGTTTCCTGATTCATGATTCAATTCATGATTCATGTTTCATGATTCAATTCATGATTCATGATTCGATTCATGACTCTTGATTCATGATTAATGATTCAATTCCTGATTCATGATTCATGATTCTAATTATGATTCATAATTCATGATTTAATTCATGATTCATGATTCGATTCATGATTCATGATCCATGATTAAATTAATGATTCAATTCATGATTCATGATTCATGATTCAATTGATAATTCATAATTCATGATTCATGATTCAATTCATGATTCAATTCATGATTCATGATTCATGATTCATGATTCAATTCATGATTCAATTCATGATTCATGATTCAATTCATGATTCATGATTCGATTCATGATTTTTGATTCATGATTCATGATTCGATTCATGATTCATGATTCATGATTCATGATTCATGATTCATGATTCATGATTCAATTCATGATTCATGATTCATGATTCATGATTCAATTCATAATTCATGATTCAATTCATAATTCATGATTCATGATTCATGATTCAATTCATGATTCGATTCATGATTCTTGATTCATGATTCGATTCATGATTCTTGATTCATGATTCATGATTCGATTCATGATTCATGATTCATGATTCATGATTCAATTCATGATTCATGATTCATGATTCAATTAATGATTCATGATTCGATTCATGATACTTGACTCATGATTCATGATTCGGTTCATGATTCATGATTCATGATTCAATTCATGATTCATGAATCATGATTCAATTCATGATTCAAGATTCATGATTCGATTCATGATTCATGATTAATGATTCGATTCATGATTCAATTCATGATTCATGATTCGATACATGATTCATGATTCAATTCATGATTCATGATTCATGATTCAATTCATGATTCATGATTCATGATTCATGATTCAATTCATGATTCATGATTCATGATTCAATTCATGATTCAATTCATGATTCATGATTCATGATTCAATTCATGATTCATGATTCATGATTAATGATTCAATTCATGATTCATGATTCATGATTCAATTCATGATTCAATTCATGATTTATGATTCATGATTCAATTTATTATTCATGATTCATGATTCATGATTCATGATTCAATTCATGATTCATGATTCATGATTCATGATTCATGATTCAATTCATGATTCAATTCATGATTCATGATTCATGATTCAATTCATGATTCATGATTCATGATTAATGATTCAATTCATGATTCATGATTCAATTCATGATTCATGATTCAATTTATTAATCATGATTCATGATTCAATTCATGATTCATAATTCATGATTTATGATTCAATTCATGATTTTTGATTCATGATTCATCATTCAATTCATGATTCATGATTCGATTCATGATTCATGATTCAATTCATGATTCATGATTCATGATTCATGATTCAATTCATGATTCATGATTCATGATTCATGATTCAATTCATGATTCAATTCATGATTCATGATTCAATTCATGATTCAATTCATTATTCATGATTCATTTCATGATTCAATTCATGATTCATGATTCATGATTCAATTCATGATTCAATTCATGATTCAATTCATGATTCATGATTCGATTCATGATTTTTGATTCATGATTCATGATTTGATTCATGATTCATGATTCAATTCATGATTCATGATTCATGATTCATGATTCATGATTCAATTCATGATTCATGATTCATTATTCATGATTCAATTCATAATTCATGATTCATGATTCATGATTCAATTCATGATTCATGATTCGATTCATGATTCTTGATTCATGATTCATGATTCGATTCATGATTCATGATTCATGATTCAATTCATGATTCATGATTCATGATTCATGATTCAAATAATGATTCATGATTCGATTCATGATACTTGACTCATGATTCATGATTCGATTCATGATTCATGATTCGATTCATGATACTTGACTCATGATTCATGATTCGGTTCATGATTCATGATTCATGATTCAATTCATGATTCATGATTCAATTCATGATTCATAATTCATGATTTAATTCATGATTCATGATTCATGATTCATGATTCAATTCATGATTCAATTCATGATTCATGATTCGATTCATGATTCATGATCCATGATTAAATTAATGATTCAATTCATGATTCATGATTCATGATTCAATTCATGATTCATAATTCATGATTCATGATTCAATTCATGATTCAATTCATGATTCATGATTCATGATTCATGATTCAATTCATGATTCATGATTCAATTCATGATTCATGATTCAATTCATGATTCAATTCATGATTCATGATTCGATTCATGATTTTTTAATCATGATTCATGATTCGATTCATGATTCATGATTCAATTCATGATTCATGATTCATGATTCAATTCATGATTCATGATTCATGATTCATGATTCATGATTCAATTCATAATTCATGATTCATGATTCATGATTCAATTCATGATTCATGATTCGATTCATGATTCTTGATTCATGATTCATGATTCGATTCATGATTAATGATTCATGATTCAATTCATGATTCATGATTCATGATTCATGATTCAATTAATGATTCATGATTCGATTCATGATACTTGACTTATGATTCATGATTCGGTTCATGATTCATGATTCATGATTCAATTCATGATTCATGATTCATGATTCAATTCATGATTCAAGATTCATGATTCGATTCATGATTCATGATTAATGATTCGATTCATGATTCAATTCATGATTCATGATTCGATTCATGATTCATGATTCAATTCATGATTCATGATTCATGATTCAATTCATGATTCATGATTCATGATTCAATTTATGATTCAATTCATGATTCATGATTTATGATTCAATTTATGATTCATAATTCATGATTCATGATTCAATTCATGATTCATGATTCATGATTCAATTCATGATTCATGATTCATGATTCAATTTATGATTCAATTCATGATTCATGATTTATGATTCAATTTATGATTCATAATTCATGATTCATGATTCAATTCATGATTCATGATTCAATTCATGAGTCATGATTGATGAATTCAATTCATGATTCATGGTTCATGATTTATGATTCAATTCATGATTCAATTCATGATTCATGATTCAATTCATGATTCATGATTCATGATTCAATTCATGATTCATGATTCATGATTCAATTCATGATTCATGATTCGATTCATGATTCATAATTCATGATTCATGATTCAATTCATGATTCATGATTCAATTCATGATTCGAATCCTGATTTAATTCATGATTCATGATTCATGATTCAATTCATGATTCATGATTCATGATTCATGATTCAATTCATGATTCATGATTCATGATTCAATTTATTATTCATGATTCATGATTCAATTCATGATTCATGATTCATGATTCAATTCATGATTCAATTCATGATTCATGATTCAATTCATGATTCATGATTCATGATTAATGATTCAATTCATGATTCATGATTCATGATTCAATTCATGATTCAATTCATGATTCATGATTCATGATTCAATTTATTATTCATGATTCATGATTCAATTCATGATTCATGATTCATGATTCAATTCATGATTCAATTCATGATTCATGATTCATGATTAATGATTCAATTCATGATTCATGATTCATGATTCAATTCATGATTCATGATTCAATTCATAAATCATGATTCATTATTTGATTCATGATTCATGATTTATGATTCAATTCATGATTCATGATTCATGATTCAATTCATGATTCATAATTCATGATTCATGATTCAATTCATGATTTTTGATTCATGATTCATCATTCAATTCATGATTCATGATTCATGATTCGATTCATGATTCATGATTTATGATTCAATTCATGATTCAGGATTCGATTCATGAATCATGATTCAATTCATGATTCATGATTCATGATTCATGATTCAATTCATGATTCAATTCATGAATCATGATTCATGATTCAATTCATAATTCAATTCATGATTCATGATTCATGGTTCAATTTATGATTCACGATTCATGATTCAATTCATGATTCATGATTCATGGTACAATTTATGATTCATGATTCATGAATCAATTCATGATTCAATTTATGATTCAGGATTTAATTCATGATTCATGATTCATGATTTATGATTCAATTCATGATTCATGATTCATGGTTCAATTTATGATTTATGATTCATGATTCAATTCATGATTCATGATTCATGGTTCAATTTATGATTCATGATTCATGATTCAATTCATGATTCAATTTATGATTCAGGATTTAATTCATGATTCATGATTCATGATTTATGATTCAATTCATGATTCATGATTCGATTCAAGATTCTTGATTCATGATTCGATTCATGATTTATAATTCATGATTCATGATTCAATTCATGATTCAATTCATGATTTGAATCCTGATTCAATTCATGATTCGAATCCTGATTCAATTCATGATTCATGATTCGATTTATGATTCATGATTCAATTCATGATTCATGATTCATGATTCATGATTCAATTCATGATTCATGATTCATAATTCATGATTCGATTCATGTTTCCTGATTCATGCTTCAATTCATGATTCATGATTCATGATTCAATTCATGATTCATGATTCGATTCATGATTCTTGATTCATGATTCATGATTCAATATATGATTCATGATTCATGATTCATGATACAATTCATGATTCATGATTCGTGATTCGATTCATGATTCAATTCATGATTCATAATTCATGATTCAATTCATGATTCATGATTCGATTCAAGATTCTTGATTCATGATTCATGATTCGATTCATGATTCGAATCCTGATTTAATTCATGATTTATGATTCGATTTATGATTCATGATTCAATTCATAATTCATGATTCATGATTTATGATTCAATTCATGATTCATGATTCGATTCATGACTCTTGATTCATGATTCATGATTCAATTCATGATTCATGATTCATGATTCATAATTCAATACATAATTCATGATTCATGATTCAATTCATGATTCATAATTCATGATTTAATTCATGATTCATGATTCGATTCATGATTCATGATTCAATTCATGATTCATAATTCATGATTCATGATTCATGATTCAATTCATGATTCATAATTCATGATTCATGATTCAATTCATAATTCAATTCATGATTCATGATTCATGATTCATGATTCATGATTCAATTCATGATTCAATTCATGATTCATGATTCGATTCATGTTTCCTGATTCATGATTCAATTCATGATTCATGATTCATGATTCAATTCATGATTCATGATTCGATTCATGACTCTTGATTCATGATTCATGATTCAATTCATGATTCATGATTCATGATTCAATTCATGATTCGAATCCTGATTCAATTCACGATTCGAATCCTGATTCAATTCATGATTCATGATTCGATTTATGATTCATGATTCAATTCATAATTCATAATTCATGATTCATTAATTCAATTTCCTGATTCATGATTCAATTTATGATTCATGATTCATTATTCAATTCATGATACATGATTTGATTCATGACTCTTGATTCATGATTCATGATTCAATTCATGATTCATGATTCATGATTCATGATTCAATTCATGATTCATGATTCATGATTCAATTCATGATTCATGATTCATGATTCAATTCATGATTCATAATTCATGATTTAATTCATGATTAATGATTCGATTCATGATTTATGATCCATGATTAAATTAATGATTCAATTCATGATTCATGATTCATGATTCATGATTCGATTCATGATTCATGATTCATGTATCGATTCATGATTCATGTATCGATTCATGATTCAATTCATGATTCATGATTCGATACACTATTCATGATTTAATTCATGATTCATGATTCATGATTCAATTCATGATTCATGATTCATGATTTAATTCATGATTCAATTCATGATTCATGATTCATGATTCAATTTATTATTCATGATTCATGATTCAATTCATGATTCATGATTCATGATTCAATTCATGATTCAATTCATGATTCATGATTCAATTCATGATTCATGATTCATGATTTATGATTCAATTCATGATTCATGATTCATGATTTATGATTCAATTCATGATTCAATTCATGATTCATGATTCATGATTCAATTCCTGATTCATGATTCAATTCATGATTCATAATTCATGATTCAATTCATGATTCATGATTCGATTCATGATTCATGATTCATGATTCAATTCATGATTCATGATTCAATACATGATTCATGATTCATGAAATATGTTTCAATTCATGATTCATGATTCAATTCAGGATTCAATTCATGATTCATGATTCATTATTTAATTTATAATTCATGATTCAATTCATGATTCACTTTATGATTCAGGATTTAATTCATGATTCATGATTCATGATTTATGATTCAATTCATGATTCATGATTCATTGTTCAATTTATGATTCATGATTCATGATTCAATTCATGATTCATGATTCATTTTTCAATTTATGATTCATGATTCATGATTCAATTCATGATTCAATTTATGATTCAGGATTTAATTCATGATTCATGATTCATGATTTATGATTCAATTCATGATTCATGATTCGATTCAAGATTCTTGATTCATGATTCGATTCATGATTCATGATTCATGATTCATGATTCAATTCATGATTCATGATTGATGATTCATGATTCACTTCATGATTCATGATTCATGATTCATGATTCAATTCATAATTCATGATTCATGATTAATGATTCAATTCATGATTCATGATTCGATTCATGATTCTTGATTCATGATTCATGATTCGATTCATGATTCCTGATTCATGATTCAATTCATGATTCATGATTCATGATTCATGATTCAATTCATGATTCATGATTCGATTCATGATTCTTGACTCATGATTCATGATTCGATTCATGATTCATGATTCATGTATCGATTCATGATTCAATTCATGATTCATGATTCGATGCATGATTCATGATTTAATTCATGATTCATGATTCATGATTCAATTCATGAGTCATGATTGATGAATTCAATTCATGATTCATGGTTCATGATTTATGATTCAATTCATGATTCAATTCATGATTCATGATTCAATTCATGATTCATGATTCATGATTCAATTCATGATTCATGATTCATGATTCAATTCATGATTCATGATTCGATTCATGATTCATAATTCATGATTCATGATTCAATTCATGATTCATGATTCAATTCATGATTCGAATCCTGATTCAATTCATGATTCATGATTCATGATTCAATTCATGATTCATGATTCATGATTCATGATTCAATTCATGATTCATGATTCATGATTCAATTTATTATTCATGATTCATGATTCAATTCATGATTCATGATTCATGATTCAATTCATGATTCAATTCATGATTCATGATTCAATTCATGATTCATGATTCATGATTAATGATTCAATTCATGATTCATGATTCATGATTCAATTCATGATTCAATTCATGATTCATGATTCATGATTCAATTTATTATTCATGATTCATGATTCAATTCATGATTCATGATTCATGATTCAATTCATGATTCAATTCATGATTCATGATTCATGATTAATGATTCAATTCATGATTCATGATTCATGATTCAATTCATGATTCATGATTCAATTCATAAATCATGATTCATTATTTGATTCATGATTCATGATTTATGATTCAATTCATGATTCATGATTCATGATTCAATTCATGATTCATAATTCATGATTCATGATTCAATTCATGATTTTTGATTCATGATTCATCATTCAATTCATGATTCATGATTCATGATTCATGATTCGATTCATGATTCATGATTTATGATTCAATTCATGATTCAGGATTCGATTCATGAATCATGATTCAATTCATGATTCATGATTCATGATTCATGATTCAATTCATGATTCAATTCATGAATCATGATTCATGATTCAATTCATAATTCAATTCATGATTCATGATTCATGGTTCAATTTATGATTCACGATTCATGATTCAATTCATGATTCATGATTCATGGTTCAATTTATGATTCATGATTCATGAATCAATTCATGATTCAATTTATGATTCAGGATTTAATTCATGATTCATGATTCATGATTTATGATTCAATTCATGATTCATGATTCATGGTTCAATTTATGATTTATGATTCATGATTCAATTCATGATTCATGATTCATGGTTCAATTTATGATTCATGATTCATGATTCAATTCATGATTCAATTTATGATTCAGGATTTAATTCATGATTCATGATTCATGATTTATGATTCAATTCATGATTCATGATTCGATTCAAGATTCTTGATTCATGATTCGATTCATGATTTATAATTCATGATTCATGATTCAATTCATGATTCAATTCATGATTTGAATCCTGATTCAATTCATGATTCGAATCCTGATTCAATTCATGATTCATGATTCGATTTATGATTCATGATTCAATTCATGATTCATGATTCATGATTCATGATTCAATTCATGATTCATGATTCATAATTCATGATTCGATTCATGTTTCCTGATTCATGCTTCAATTCATGATTCATGATTCATGATTCAATTCATGATTCATGATTCGATTCATGATTCTTGATTCATGATTCATGATTCAATATATGATTCATGATTCATGATTCATGATACAATTCATGATTCATGATTCGTGATTCGATTCATGATTCAATTCATGATTCATAATTCATGATTCAATTCATGATTCATGATTCGATTCAAGATTCTTGATTCATGATTCATGATTCGATTCATGATTCGAATCCTGATTTAATTCATGATTTATGATTCGATTTATGATTCATGATTCAATTCATAATTCATGATTCATGATTTATGATTCAATTCATGATTCATGATTCGATTCATGACTCTTGATTCATGATTCATGATTCAATTCATGATTCATGATTCATGATTCATGATTCAATACATAATTCATGATTCATGATTCAATTCATGATTCATAATTCATGATTTAATTCATGATTCATGATTCGATTCATGATTCATGATTCAATTCATGATTCATAATTCATGATTCATGATTCATGATTCAATTCATGATTCATAATTCATGATTCATGATTCAATTCATAATTCAATTCATGATTCATGATTCATGATTCATGATTCAATTCATGATTCAATTCATGATTCATGATTCGATTCATGTTTCCTGATTCATGATTCAATTCATGATTCATGATTCATGATTCAATTCATGATTCATGATTCGATTCATGACTCTTGATTCATGATTCATGATTCAATTCATGATTCATGATTCATGATTCAATTCATGATTCGAATCCTGATTCAATTCACGATTCGAATCCTGATTCAATTCATGATTCATGATTCGATTTATGATTCATGATTCAATTCATAATTCATAATTCATGATTCATTAATTCAATTTCCTGATTCATGATTCAATTTATGATTCATGATTCATTATTCAATTCATGATACATGATTCGATTCATGACTCTTGATTCATGATTCATGATTCAATTCATGATTCATGATTCATGATTCATGATTCAATTCATGATTCATGATTCATGATTCAATTCATGATTCATGATTCATGATTCAATTCATGATTCATAATTCATGATTTAATTCATGATTAATGATTCGATTCATGATTTATGATCCATGATTAAATTAATGATTCAATTCATGATTCATGATTCATGATTCATGATTCAAGATTCATGATTCATGATTTAATTCATGATTCTTGATTCAATTCATGATTCGAATCCTAATTCAATTTATGATTCATGATTTGATTTATGATTCATGTCATGATTCATGATTCATGATTCATGATTCAATTCATGATTCATGATTCATGATTCAATTCATAATTCATGATTCATGATTCATGATTCGATTCATGATTCATGATTCAATTCATGATTCATGATTCATGATTCAATTCATGATTCATGATTTGATTCATGATTTTTGATTCATGATTCATGATTCGATTCATGATTCATGATTCATGATTCAATTCATGATTCATGATTGATGATTCATGATTCAATTCATGATTCATGATTCATGATTCATGATTCAATTCATAATTCATGATTCATGATTCATGATTCAATTCATGATTCATGATTCGATTCATGATTCTTGATTCATGATTCATGATTCGATTCATGATTCATGATTCATGATTCAATTCATGATTCATGATTCATGATTCAATTCATGATTCATGATTCGATTCATGATTCTTGACTCATGATTCATGATTCGATTCATGATTCATGATTCATGTATCGATTCATGATTCATGTATCGATTCATGATTCAATTCATGATTCATGATTCGATACACTATTCATGATTTAATTCATGATTCATGATTCATGATTCAATTCATGATTCATGATTCATGATATAATTCATGATTCAATTCATGATTCATGATTCATGATTCAATTTATTATTCATGATTCATGATTCAATTCATGATTCATGATTCATGATTCAATTCATGATTCAATTCATGATTCATGATTCAATTCATGATTCATGATACATGATTTATGATTCAATTCATGATTCATGATTCATGATTTATGATTCAATTCATGATTCAATTCATGATTCATGATTCATGATTCAATTCCTGATTCATGATTCAATTCATGATTCATAATTCATGATTCAATTCATGATTCATGATTCGATTCATGATTCATGATTCATGATTCAATTCATGATTCATGATTCAATACATGATTCATGATTCATGAAATATGTTTCAATTCATGATTCATGATTCAATTCAGGATTCAATTCATGATTCATGATTCATTATTTAATTTATAATTCATGATTCAATTCATGATTCACTTTATGATTCAGGATTTAATTCATGATTCATGATTCATGATTTATGATTCAATTCATGATTCATGATTCATTGTTCAATTTATGATTCATGATTCATGATTCAATTCATGATTCATGATTCATTTTTCAATTTATGATTCATGATTCATGATTCAATTCATGATTCAATTTATGATTCAGGATTTAATTCATGATTCATGATTCATGATTTATGATTCAATTCATGATTCATGATTCGATTCAAGATTCTTGATTCATGATTCGATTCATGATTCATGATTCATGATTCATGATTCAATTCATGATTCATGATTGATGATTCATGATTCACTTCATGATTCATGATTCATGATTCATGATTCAATTCATAATTCATGATTCATGATTAATGATTCAATTCATGATTCATGATTCGATTCATGATTCTTGATTCATGATTCATGATTCGATTCATGATTCCTGATTCATGATTCAATTCATGATTCATGATTCATGATTCATGATTCAATTCATGATTCATGATTCGATTCATGATTCTTGACTCATGATTCATGATTCGATTCATGATTCATGATTCATGTATCGATTCATGATTCAATTCATGATTCATGATTCGATGCATGATTCATGATTTAATTCATGATTCATGATTCATGATTCAATTCATGATTCATGATTCATGATTTAATTCATGATTCATGATTCAATTCATGATTCATGATTCAATTTATTATTCATGATTCATGATTCAATTCATGATTCATGATTCATGATTCAATTCATGATTCAATTCATGATTCATGATTGAATTCATGATTCATGATTTATGATTCAATTCATGATTCAATTCATGATTCATGATTCATGATTCAATTCCTGATTCATGATTCAATTCATGATTCATAATTCATGATTCAATTCATGATTCATGATTCGATTCATGATTCATGATTCATGATTCATGATTCAATACATGATTCATGATTCATGAAATATGTTTCAATTCATGATTCATGATTCATGATTCAATTCAGGATTCAATTCATGATTCATGATTCATTATTTAATTTATAATTCATGATTCAATTCATGATTCAATTCATGAATCATGATTCATTTTTCAATTCATAATTCAATTCATGATTCATGATTCATGGTTCAATTTATGATTCACGATTCATGATTCAATTCATGATTCATGATTCATGGTTCAATTTATGATTCATGATTCATGATTCAATTCATGATTCACTTTATGATTCAGGATTTAATTCATGATTCATGATTCATGATTTATGATTCAATTCATGATTCATGATTCATGGTTCAATTTATGATTCATGATTCATGATTCAATTCATGATTTATGATTCATGGTTCAATTTATGATTCATGATTCATGATTCAATTCATGATTCAATTTATGATTCAGGATTTAATTCATGATTCATGATTCATGATTTATGATTCAATTCATGATTCATGATTCGATTCAAGATTCTTGATTCATGATTTGATTCATGATTTATAATTCATGATTCATGATTCAATTCATGATTCAATTCATGATTTGAATCCTGATTCAATTCATGATTCGAATCCTGATTCAATTCATGATTCATGATTCGATTTATGATTCATGATTCAATTCATGATTCATGATTCATGATTCAATTCATGACTCATGATTCATAATTCATGATTCGATTCATGTTTCCTGATTCATGATTCAATTCATGATTCATGATTCATGATTCAATTCATGATTCACGATTTGATTCATGATTCTTGATTCATGATTCATGATTCAATATATGATTCATGATTCATGATTCATGATACAATTCATGATTCATGATTCGTGATTCGATTCATGATTCAATTCATGATTCATAATTCATGATTTAATTCATGTTTCCTGATTCATGATTCAATTCATGATTCATGATTCATGATTCAATTCATGATTCACGATTTGATTCATGATTCTTGATTCATGATTCATGATTCAATATATGATTCATGATTCATGATTCATGATACAATTCATGATTCATGATTCGTGATTCAATTCATGATTCATGATTGATGATTCATGATTCAATTCATGATTCATGATTCATGATTCATGATTCAATTCATAATTCATGATTCATGATTCATGATTCAATTCATGATTCATGATTCGATTCATGATTCTTGATTCATGATTCATGATTCGATTCATGATTCATGATTCATGATTCAATTCATGATTCATGATTCATGATTCATGATTCAATTCATGATTCATGATTCGATTCATGATTCTTGACTCATGATTCATGATTCGATTCATGATTCATGATTCATGTATCGATTCATGATTCATGTATCGATTCATGATTCAATTCATGATTCATGATTCGATACACTATTCATGATTTAATTCATGATTCATGATTCATGATTCAATTCATGATTCATGATTCATGATTTAATTCATGATTCAATTCATGATTCATGATTCATGATTCAATTTATTATTCATGATTCATGATTCAATTCATGATTCATGATTCATGATTCAATTCATGATTCAATTCATGATTCATGATTCAATTCATGATTCATGATTCATGATTTATGATTCAATTCATGATTCATGATTCATGATTTATGATTCAATTCATGATTCAATTCATGATTCATGATTCATGATTCAATTCCTGATTCATGATTCAATTCATGATTCATAATTCATGATTCAATTCATGATTCATGATTCGATTCATGATTCATGATTCATGATTCAATTCATGATTCATGATTCAATACATGATTCATGATTCATGAAATATGTTTCAATTCATGATTCATGATTCAATTCAGGATTCAATTCATGATTCATGATTCATTATTTAATTTATAATTCATGATTCAATTCATGATTCACTTTATGATTCAGGATTTAATTCATGATTCATGATTCATGATTTATGATTCAATTCATGATTCATGATTCATTGTTCAATTTATGATTCATGATTCATGATTCAATTCATGATTCATGATTCATTTTTCAATTTATGATTCATGATTCATGATTCAATTCATGATTCAATTTATGATTCAGGATTTAATTCATGATTCATGATTCATGATTTATGATTCAATTCATGATTCATGATTCGATTCAAGATTCTTGATTCATGATTCGATTCATGATTCATGATTCATGATTCATGATTCAATTCATGATTCATGATTGATGATTCATGATTCACTTCATGATTCATGATTCATGATTCATGATTCAATTCATAATTCATGATTCATGATTAATGATTCAATTCATGATTCATGATTCGATTCATGATTCTTGATTCATGATTCATGATTCGATTCATGATTCCTGATTCATGATTCAATTCATGATTCATGATTCATGATTCATGATTCAATTCATGATTCATGATTCGATTCATGATTCTTGACTCATGATTCATGATTCGATTCATGATTCATGATTCATGTATCGATTCATGATTCAATTCATGATTCATGATTCGATGCATGATTCATGATTTAATTCATGATTCATGATTCATGATTCAATTCATGATTCATGATTCATGATTTAATTCATGATTCATGATTCAATTCATGATTCATGATTCAATTTATTATTCATGATTCATGATTCAATTCATGATTCATGATTCATGATTCAATTCATGATTCAATTCATGATTCATGATTGAATTCATGATTCATGATTTATGATTCAATTCATGATTCAATTCATGATTCATGATTCATGATTCAATTCCTGATTCATGATTCAATTCATGATTCATAATTCATGATTCAATTCATGATTCATGATTCGATTCATGATTCATGATTCAATTCATGATTCATGATTCATGATTCATGATTCAATACATGATTCATGATTCATGAAATATGTTTCAATTCATGATTCATGATTCATGATTCAATTCAGGATTCAATTCATGATTCATGATTCATTATTTAATTTATAATTCATGATTCAATTCATGATTCAATTCATGAATCATGATTCATTTTTCAATTCATAATTCAATTCATGATTCATGATTCATGGTTCAATTTATGATTCACGATTCATGATTCAATTCATGATTCATGATTCATGGTTCAATTTATGATTCATGATTCATGATTCAATTCATGATTCACTTTATGATTCAGGATTTAATTCATGATTCATGATTCATGATTTATGATTCAATTCATGATTCATGATTCATGGTTCAATTTATGATTCATGAT
The DNA here is from genome assembly GCF_038048845.1 of Mixophyes fleayi. Taxonomy (NCBI): domain Eukaryota; kingdom Metazoa; phylum Chordata; class Amphibia; order Anura; family Limnodynastidae; genus Mixophyes; species Mixophyes fleayi. Next base: position 1,436 of record NW_027447810.1, on the reverse strand, counting down.
TCATGATTCAATTCATGATTTATGATTCATGGTTCAATTTATGATTCATGATTCATGATTCAATTCATGATTCAATTTATGATTCAGGATTTAATTCATGATTCATGATTCATGATTTATGATTCAATTCATGATTCATGATTCGATTCAAGATTCTTGATTCATGATTTGATTCATGATTTATAATTCATGATTCATGATTCAATTCATGATTCAATTCATGATTTGAATCCTGATTCAATTCATGATTCGAATCCTGATTCAATTCATGATTCATGATTCGATTTATGATTCATGATTCAATTCATGATTCATGATTCATGATTCAATTCATGACTCATGATTCATAATTCATGATTCGATTCATGTTTCCTGATTCATGATTCAATTCATGATTCATGATTCATGATTCAATTCATGATTCACGATTTGATTCATGATTCTTGATTCATGATTCATGATTCAATATATGATTCATGATTCATGATTCATGATACAATTCATGATTCATGATTCGTGATTCGATTCATGATTCAATTCATGATTCATAATTCATGATTTAATTCATGTTTCCTGATTCATGATTCAATTCATGATTCATGATTCATGATTCAATTCATGATTCACGATTTGATTCATGATTCTTGATTCATGATTCATGATTCAATATATGATTCATGATTCATGATTCATGATACAATTCATGATTCATGATTCGTGATTCGATTCATGATTCAATTCATGATTCATAATTCATGATTTAATTCATGATTCAAGATTCATGATTCAATTCATGATTCATGATTCGATTCAAGATTCTTGATTCATGATTCATGATCCAATTCATGATTCGAATCCTGATTCAATTCATGATTTATGATTCGATTTATGATTCATGATTCAATTCATAATTCATGATTCATGATTTATGATTCAATTCATGATTCATGATTCGATTCATGACTCTTGATTCATGATTCATGATTCGATTCATGATTCTTGATTCATGATTCATGATTCGATTCATGATTCATGATTCATGATTCAATTCATGATTCATGATTCATGATTCATGATTCAATTCATGATTCATGATTCGATTCATGATTCTTGACTCATGATTCATGATTCGATTCATGATTCATGATTCATGTATCGATTCATGATTCATGTATCGATTCATGATTCAATTCATGATTCATGATTCGATACACTATTCATGATTTAATTCATGATTCATGATTCATGATTCAATTCATGATTCATGATTCATGATTTAATTCATGATTCAATTCATGATTCATGATTCATGATTCAATTTATTATTCATGATTCATGATTCAATTCATGATTCATGATTCATGATTCAATTCATGATTCAATTCATGATTCATTATTCAATTCATGATTCATGATTCATGATTCAATTCATGATT
>NW_027447809.1:0-23783 GCF_038048845.1 Mixophyes fleayi | reverse complement strand
CCTATCCATTCTATAAGTGTTTCCTACAAACTCCTACAAACACACTTTGCAGTAGAGTATATATATATATATATATATATATATATATATATATTTATTCATACATACAGCAGAGGGGTCCAGCTACATGCAGCAGCTGCAGAACAGGTTATTGCTGTATTCACTCTATTAGAAAATACAGATAATTATTGTAGATAGAACATGGTTTACTCTGTATTATCCCCTAAAATTTGACTTCATAAACACTCTTCTGATTGGCATTTGCGAAACTTATTCCCACATATCCACACACACATTCCCGTATTAGTAGGCATGCTTTACCTTTTCTGTCCTGTTTTTCATTTATACAACATATAATAATAATATTTTTTGATACATTCACTATCAGTACATAAAGTATTATGATAACTTTATTGCATGAAAACATTATAGAGGGTGGGATAAGGGGTCTTTGCTCTCAGTGATGTGGGACAAGCCGGTAATGTGATTGTTCTATTCCAAACCATATATTGACTCCTTTACATTTCATCCCATTACCCATTTCTTCCCCTTCTGTATCTACTGATTATTCTAAGCACATGATGCAGAAATTTCATTGTCAGCTGTGTAGATACAGGTAAGATGTGGGTTCGGATCACACATAAAGGAGCGGGCGTCATGGCAGAACATTAAATGGGTTATCCAGAAAGAGAGTCCATCTGGTCAGAGAGAGTCATCTGGTCGGTGACTTCCTGTTTCTTTCTTTACTCTTCTGTCCGTTTCACCGCAGCGTACGTGACAGATGAATCGTCCTAGATGAGGTTTACAATACAATACTAAGGTTAAATAAGGTTTCTGACCTATGTATCCTAGACCTGTGTACATGGTCAATTTTATATACATGTATGTACTTATTACATACTGATGGAGGAGCCACTTTTACACATATGTAACACTCCAGTTCAGAGCCTATCCTCAGTCACCTCCGGTATGTAAAAGACACATATACATAATTATACATTGTGTTTAGGTCATTAATAATAAAGAATGGTGCTCTATAACTCTAAACAAACATAGTCACTATCTATATTGTATTATAAACCTATTTACCACCTTCTTTTTTAAACCCATCCTATAATTACTACCAGGGACACGTTGAATTCTAAGGCAGCCTAGAATTTATAGGGAGGTGGTTGTATTTCTGAGTATATGTATCCCTTCAGTTTAAAGGGACCAATGAGTTATCCTGCACCAGCCAGGACCATAACCCTCAGGACGTTTCTACTGTGTAAAGAGGTTTAAAGAGTTTCCAGAAAGAGCTAAGACACAAGAGCGAGATAAGGCTGATCACACTCTGGACGCTTGGTCCGGTCTTTGGGGCGACTGGTTCTCTGTCCCATTTGGCCACACATGTACATAGACAGAGGTGAGTGTATCTGAAAATCTCACTCATTATCCTACTTACATAATAAAATAGAAAACATTTAGTGAAGAAAAAGTATTTTAACTTTTCAGCCCTAAGTGTTTCTTCCAAATATGTCTTAATCCCCGATATGCAAAACATTGCACCATGTATGTCTATATGTTCATATAAATCAAAGGAATACTTACAATTCTATTGGTAGAAGCTGATAAACATAAAAGAGAACACAATTAATATTGATATTATTATCATTATTATTATTTATTTATTTCTACGACAAGACAAAATTCGTCAATTTCATTCAGTGGGGAAATAGACCGAAACGCAAACCATAAAACAAGTAAACACATGCCTATTGTCTACACACAATGTAGGCAACCACTTTGTGGGCTAAACCAATATACAGGGAAAGTCACCTATCATTCCACCAGGTTAAAGTGACATTTTGAGTGAAGTCATAAGGTCCTAGTTAATTAATAGTGTGAATAATAGTTCAGCCCACAATATGGGTGATTCTTGTAAGTATATAGAGATAAACAAAACCTATTTCTTATGTATTAAATTATACCCATCACCTACACACAGTAGAAGGGTAAGGATGGACCATTCCTTTGCAACACACTTAAATACATACATGATAGACCTTACCACCCTATCTTTCCTTTGTTGTCAGAAGGCCTCTATCTAGCGGGTAAATAATCTTTTATTTTAAATTCCTGCTTATTGAACACTGTAATGTTTTGAGTACAGCAAGTTCTTCTCATGTATAAATGTCACTACTAGCACATTGAGTGTATGGGATTGAAGACATTTACAATTAGGTTACAGCAGACTATCATTGTTTGGAACAAATGTGCGACCATCATTGTTGTCATGGAAAATGTCTGACTTCAACTTAAACGGAGCAGTGTTGTATATTATGGGATTGTTATAATATATCTCATTGGGGTTTAGCAGGACTGGTAACAACTGGTGAAATTAGGATTTTGTAGTTATTTCTAGAATACTTCAACACATTCAAAATAAATAACACTTAGATTTTCCATGTAATAAAGTGAATTTTCCTATTTTAGGTTCAATTTTATTTTTTTGGACAATGGCAAAGGAGACATGAAAAGTGGTTCTTATGCTAGTCCTATAGGGGAAATGTGATCAGCTCACACACAAGAAAATCCCACTTTAATGTAACATAATAGTGTATATCTGTTTTTATCACTAAAATTGCATGAAAAATGTTTTGGTTTAGACACAAATTACTAATACTGACCTTTAGGTAAATGTTTAAAGCCAAGGTGGGTGTAACAGACGTCTTCTTCCAGTGAGGGGCTTGTGTCATCTATGGTGACAGAAAATAATATTACATACAGACACATAATTATCAAGGTTGAGTGAGGGATACAAGTAAGTCAAATTTAACTAATCAGCTTATTATTGATCAACGGAAGGCAAAAATTTTGTCCAGGAAAACGTTTGTTATTTGTCTACCACAGGGAGGCGAGGAAGTTTTGTGGCCTCAAAAAAGTAATGTTTCTGGAATAACATAAGTCACGTAAATATTCCGTGCATCAGCCAACACCACCAATCGTGACAGTGTATTCCACATCTCTTATGTAGCTGCGGTTAAACAATTGTCTGTGTTGCTGATGGAATCTGATGTCAACTTTTGGACAACCTCCCCTCATTATGCTTCCCCCCACCAGACCTCCGGTGTCACCTAGAGTCTGGAGTGCAGACAACTAATCACACTGCTGGAAGACACAATGAATCATTCAGTAAAGTAGAATAAACATACTCTATTGAACGGGACTGACTGAATTGATTCATTTCTATCATTGCATGGGGGATGAGAGTGTCCAAAAGTCCACCCATTTTAATAAAGTGCATGAGAAAACATTCTACAAAGGAAGGGAAGTATTAGAACACGAGGACATGTACTGACACTGGGGGGAAGAGAAGTATTAGAACACGAGGACATGTACTGACACTGGGGGGAAGAGACGTATTAGAACACCAGGACATGTACTGACACTGGGGGGAAGAGAAGTATTAGAACACGAGGACATGTACTGACACTGGGGGGAAGAGAAGTATTAGAACACGCGGACATGTACTGACACTGGGGGGAAGAGAAGTATTAGAACACGAGGACATGTACTGACACTGGAGGGAAGAGAAGTATTAGAACACGAGGACATGTACTGACACTGGGGGGAAGAGAAGTATTATAACACGAGGACATGTACTGACACTGGGGGGAAGAGACGTATTAGAACACCAGGACATGTACTGACACTGGGGGGAAGAGAAGTATTAGAACACGAGGACATGCACTGACACTGGGGGGAAGAGAAGTATTAGAACACGAGGACATGCACTGACACTGGGGGGAAGAGAAGTATTAGAACACGAGGACATGTACTGACACTGGGGGGAAGAGAAGTATTAGAACACGAGGACATGTACTTACACTGGGGGGAAGAGAAGTATTAGAACACGAGGACATGTACTGACACTGGGGGGAAGAGAAGTATTAGAACACGAGGACATGTACTGACACTGGGGGGAAGAGAAGTATTAGAACACGAGGACATGTACTGACACTGGGGGGAAGAGACGTATTAGAACATGAGGACATGTACTGACACTGGGGGGAAGAGAAGTATTAGAACACGAGGACATGTACTGACACTGGGGGGAAGAGAAGTATTAGAACACGAGGACATGTACTGACACTGGGGGGAAGAGAAGTATTAGAACACGAGGACATGTACTGACACTGGGGGGAAGAGAAGTATTAGAACACGAGGACATGTACTGACACTGGGGGAAGAGAAGTATTAGAACACGAGGACATGTACTGACACTGGGGGGAAGAGAAGTATTAGAACACGAGGACATGCACTGACACTGGTTCAGAAGAAAGGTGAGGAAAAACTACTTCACAGACAGGGTAGTGGGTAAGTGGAAAAGCCTCCATCAGAGGTGGTAGAGGATAATACAGTAGAGTAATTTAAACATGCTTGGGATAGACATAAGGATATCCATTCAAAGATTAAAGGGTCAAATAGGGTTTGAGGTTACCATGAGCAAGAAATGGGCAGACTTTATGGGCCAAGCGGCTCGCATCAGCCGTTAAATTCTATGTTTCTATGTTTCAAAGTCTCAAAGGATGGCAACATATAATACGCACAACAGAAGAAGATTCCCCAGAGAGATCCATTAATTGAAACATGCCTTTGAAACAGAGTAATTCCACATAGATATTTTTGTATATATATATTATCATTAGATGTGATCACTTAGGTCATTCTAATTACTGCATCAAATACTCTTTACTCAAAGTGACTGGTGAGCACACATATATTGTCCCAGTATTAATAGTGATTGTCGGCCTCCCCGGATCTTCTGCCTCCTCAGGCGTTGGCCCTTTTCTTTCTACATCTCCTGTTCTGGGTGTTTATATCTTTACAATGATAATTAAGCAGATACAGAAAATCACAGTTACCTGTTGTTGTGTTTTCTGGAGGTGCCGCCTGACATAAAGGGACTGATGAAGCTCTTTTACTTCTACATTTCAAGACAAGTAGGACAGAGATGAGGAATACGACCACTAGGGGCCCGATTATGGCACCAACAAGTAGAGGTTTAGTCACTTTCTCTACAGGAAATTAGAACACAAGAGTTGGTGCTTTAGACTGCTCAACTGTTACATGTTTTATAAAATAGTCTGTTACAGCCAAATATTTACATTTATCACAAAATTTTACAATTATATACAAGACAGTACCATCAACTTCTATAATCTGAAGATTTAACATATATTTTTGGGAATAAATTTGGAGGGAGCAGAAAGTGTAATTAAGATGTACTTAAAACTGAGGAAAATGATCTCCAATTTGCTAATAAAATAAATAAGAGAGTTCACCAAGCCCAAAATTCTCAACATTCTAGGCTAAAATAAATATATAACATTAAGCAGTTTAACATTTTTAATGAAAAAAAATAAAGATGCATTGAGAATAGCTCATATCTAAATTATGAGTCAATTATTGCACTTACGACATTGCTGAGCGAAAAGTACGATTTCAAAAAATAAAGCTTCCATTATGTCAAAGAGTGGTTTAGTTATTATGCTGATATAAAGCATCTGAGCAAATCTTTAACATTTAGACTCCTGAGGTGTTAAAGAATCTAACTGGAAAATCCAAAAACATTATTTTTGATCTCAACACTCAGTTAAGGACTCTTTGAATATTTGTTGAAATTTCCAATGATTCGAGCACTCCAATTGGAAAGTGGTTTGTTTGGTATCATGGAATAATTTGCTGAGAATGAGAGGTTTTACCTTAAAACAAGCCATTAACTTTAAGTTTGACTGAAGTCGTAGGAATCCTTACTCATGCCAATCTAGCGGAGGCATTTGGTTTTGACACACCTGAGGGCATTATTAAGGGGCTTAAGCAGCTTACCGTGTAAAACGCTTATTTAAATCTACATGGACACTCCCATTCAGAATGTTTTCAAGTACAACGTATCCCTAAAAGATTCCAGACAAGCAACATACCGACTATGGGACACAATACTCTGGACTTCTCTCATAAATGCAATAGCCTTAACCACTATTCAGTTGATTATACACTGCTTATGAGGAAATAATAGAGACACCTATAAGTTTCCCACCTAATGATCTTATTGCAACAGGTAATTTAAAGGTATTTAAATGAGACAGATGTAGACATGTGGCCAAGGATTCTAAATACGATAGAGATAAGGCTTTATCCCTGGCTGTCTGTCTGATGACTGCAGTAAACTGGCCGGGTTACCACATGATCCCAAATGTTTTTGGAGATATAAATGAAATTGAGGAGGGGCTGCAGAAAAAACTGCACCATCCAATAAGAAAAGGAAAGGGAGCATGAATAATAAAAGATAGTTTTCAATTTATTTTCTAAAGTTTTCATGACATTTAATTCTGATGTTTATTTCCAGTGTTAGACACTCACCATGTACTATATGTATCTGTATATACAACACGTTACTCCTCTTCCTCACATTGGCGGTGGAAGTTCTCACATCACAGGTATAATTCCCAGAATCCTCCAGCTGAGCTGACAGAACTCTGTATGTATCAGATAAACTAAATTCCTGAACATTCCGCCCATCTCTGTAGAAACCAAACTGCAGCTCTGTGGTGTCTCTGAGAGGAGCGGGAGTTGTGTCACATGTCAGGGTCATGTCATCACCTTCATGTATTGTGTCCAGATCCATTTTTATTTCTGGATATGAGAACAGCTCTAGGGGAGGAAAATATACAACTTTATTACAAATGGAAATTTCTGTAAATTGGTGAATTATTTAAGACACAACTTAATAATAGGGTAAAACATGTCATTATTATTAAAAAAAATTGATGTACCAATTAATAATCATATATTGAGAATGACATTCTGATCTTGGATCCCAAATCTTCAGTAAACTTTGAGACATTACATTCATCCATTATTAATTTACATATATAATAGAAATAGTAAATTCAATAGAGTCAAACAAACATCTGAGTGTAAATTACATGAAAAGGGTTAAACTGAACAAAGCAACAATAATTAAAAAATTTTTTTTTTCAATAAATAATAGTAATATGTGCTTCATTATGTTTAATTGTAACGAATGAAAGATTTATGCATTACCATGACCTTAGTTCTCAAGGGGAAACAGATGTATCCAGTCTATCTAACTGGTTATATATTTTCCGAACGCTGCAGGTTAAAATTGCAAATTTAATATTTAAGGAGGTTCAATCAGCCTTTCTTAAATTTGTACAGAATATTATACCCCCAAGAGCCTCTTTGTTGTACTGAAAGAAAAAGCCTTTTGTGATGTGAAATTCTATTATCTAGCTTCACATCTAAGCCAAACACGTATGTCTCCCATAATATTACTGCCTAGCTGAATATTAAAAATAAATTCACTAACCTAAATTTCCTTGCATCCTTATTGGGATTAGCCAGGAACAGACAATTCCAACTTAATTCCCTCCCTTCTCTTGTATCTTATTTAAATATATTGGGCTCGTGAAATTTAAATTGTTTTCTGCAATATCACCTACTGTCCATATCTGGGATAATCCAGAGATCCCACCAGGATGTTTCACTCATCACTTCAAACTATAGGTGCCAGCAGGGATAAGAGTGTAAATTCTCAATGTACCGAAAAACTGGGCACCTCTACATGATATTCAGCGCAAATTACCCTCCTTTATATCTCTAGTTTTTGAGTTTTTCCAAGAAGGACACTTTCATAAGTCTCTCCTCCCAGTAGATACCCAGTGATCTAACTCTGTTTGAGAAAATGTACCTAAAAACCTCTATCCATAAAAGTATGTTCTCTTCATGAAACAGAATATAAGGTTAGTCATAGGTGGCATTATACCCTTGGTAATCTCTCTAAAATGTTACTACTAGTGTGAACAGTTGGTGAAATTGGGGACCACTCTATCATATATGGTGGAACTGCCCAAGTATCCTTGCATTTTGGGAAAGTGTACATTCCATTATTAACATAGGAGAGAACAAATAATACCTAGAGACCCATGGACCTTTCTACTTTCCTGACCACAGGCTGTAAGGAATCAAACCATGAAATCTGTATTAATATATTAGTAGCTACAAAATCCTTGATTTCTAAATACTGGAAACAACCCAAACCCCTGTCAAGTTTAACTCCTAAAAATGATCTCCAGCATAGCACATGCATGGAAAAAATTACATATTACCTCCAGGATAAGCAATTTAACTTAAATGCGTCCTGGGCCAAATGTTTGTTTAAAAAAAGTAAGGCAGAATGTCCAACAATCTCCAAGGGTACTTGACTCTCTGATACCCGTAATTCACTATTGATTCTGTACACCATCTAAAAGATACCCTGTCAGGCTAAACCACACCATTAGAATTAATACTATGAATGTAAACTTGGTTTCTGATTGTTATGTGCACTTAAAATAATTTACTCAAAATATATTTTCTGATGGTTATTTAAGGGAATAGTCATGATTTGCAACATCAAAAGGCTTCCAAGATGGATGTATGGTCTTGTATAAATGTAGGTGCGGCTGGGTGGATGGAGGCATTAGATGATTGTGTCCTGATTTTGTCCACTACAATGTTGGGAGATGTACAGACATATGATAGCAGAATTCTCCACTCACCTTCTATCTGAATAGATAACATGTTACTCGTCTTCCTCACACTGCAGCCGTAAGTTCTCACTACACAGGTATAATTCCCAGAATCCTCCAGCTGAGCTGACGGAACTCTGTATATATCAGATACACTGAACTCCTGAACATTCCGCCCATCTCTGTAGAAAGCAAATTGCAGTCCCAAAGTAGCTTTCACTGGATTAAGTCTTGTAACACAGGTCAGAGTCAGGTCACCACCCACTGAAGATCCATTATGTCTTATTTCTGGATCAGAAAAAAGTTCTGAAAGTGATGATAACAAAATGACTGGGTATGGTGTGACATGTGAGTGATTTACAGCAAGTAAATGCTACACATAGATGAATATTAATATTGTACTTTTGTGCATGGTTGTGTGTTCTACGCAATGTATATGTCCACCTGTAGATTGCATTTATGTTCCCCATCATGCAGCCACTTTGTTATCCCTCGTGTTGTACAACATTCTAGGTAAAAAGTCATCTCAAACCACTGTCTGTGTTCCAATGCTGTTACCTGCTTGTTTCTACCTTAGTTTGCTGAATATGCGCAAAAGTATTGATTGGCCACCATCCCCACCGTGGAGGATATTACATTTTTGAATTGCCAGAACATTATGAAAAATGTAAGAAGATTATCATTTATTTTTCTCCATATTTTCCAAAATTCATACTAAATAATCAATGTTAACAACAATAAAATATGTAAATAAAAATATATATTAAAATGTAAATGTTAGGAAGAGGTTCATAACTTGAAACGTGTAGCTCTGAGGCACAAGTCACTTTGTGATCCGGATTGCCTGTAATGATGGGGAGCAGCCTAGGGCTAAAAGTACATCTCCATTGTCTCAATTGGGAGTGCAATCAGTTATTTTAATAAATTGAGGTTAATAAACTCTTTTGGTTGATTGGAGCCTTTTCTCCTTTGTTTTTCTCCAATGCCCTAATTGCTATCAGAATTATAAATTATTCACAAAATGTTATCAAGGATAAGACTGTGAATGTTATAACAACTTGTAAAATGGAAAAAAAAATCAAAACCGAATTAATAATTATGTAAAATGTGAAAAAATTTAAAAATAGTTGTCAGGCAGTGTTGTAGTACTGCTTACACAGAGAATTACTAAAAATGAGTGACAATTCATTGAAGTGCAATGGGTAAGATTTGACGCGTTTCACAAATTTGTTGTACATTTCTAGTTAGCTAGTCAGACCTCTACTGTAGAACTAACTCTAAAGGCTCCTCATATGACTATCTATAGATTTACTGAGTCAACTTCAGGTCTAACACTACAGCACAGCATTGGATAAACAGAATATCAATCAGACACACAATAAGTCAAAGTAATCCGAGCTGTCTCTGAGATCCCTGGACTGTATCATGTGACGCCAGCTCAAAAGATGAACCCCTTTATTGAAAAACCTAAATATGGCCGGTCTCCATAAGCATGCCTGCCAAGTTTTGTCTAAAGTAAGTGCAGAATCTGCCCAACGCCGGACATGATTTACCTAACCACTCCTCACGTGCTTGAGATGATATCCACTTTCTGATAAACCTTGGTCCTCTAAGGGCCCACGTCTTATCTGTATATTTATTCATTCAGTTTATGTTATGTGTTATGGATCACTGCATTCTGTATATGTCATGTACGGCGCTGAGGACACTTTGTGGCGCCTTATAAATAAAAGATAATAATAATAAACAAAGACATGTGCAAAAATGTGCACTAGAGGTGCCCAAATTCATTGAACTGTGCACCTTATTGACTCTTATGGACTGTAAATATTTTAGTTACTGAAATGACCTTATTTACCTTGGATCAAGATAAACGTCTCATCCTTTTCTGTTCTATAAGAAGACAATGAACTGTCTAATCTCTTTGTACATTGGTATATCCCAGTCATAGCTGTGTTTACTTTTGGAATATATAGAACATGCTTTTCTGGCTGTGTATATTTATTATCTGTTAGAAAAAATGTCACTATTTCATATTTGTATAAAGACCAACTGTGACATCTCAGCGTGAATGGGTCACCTTCATATATGTAAGGGGGAGCTTGCAGGATGACAGGGGCTGAAAATATAAATAACATATATATTATATAAAACTACAAAACATAGTTATGTATCTCAAACAGAAATTCAACCTACACCAACAATTGGATCTGTCAGGCGTCAGTTTGTTGCTAATATATAAAGTTTCTCCACAATAAATTTGACCATGGTGAAGACTCCACCTGACACACTGACATCAACCACCAGAAAAAAAGACATTAAACAAAAGGACTATGTTTTTATCTCTACTAACAAACTACAATAAGAAAATATTACATTAAAAATCAGAGCAAATATAATGCAAATACTGTCGACTGATCAGCCCTTAACCCCGGGGGCCCCACGGTCTGATTGTCCCGCACCCTAACCTAGGGGAACAAAGCCCATACAGTGCACAGTCCCCTGCGCTCTCCCTGGTCGCAATGTGCATAGGTCACGTCTGCGATGCTGTCACTGGAGAGGAGCCGGGAGGCACCAACAAGAAGATGATAGAAAAGAAGGTCATGATTTCAGGATTTCTGTCTATAGAAACTGGTGGGATAACTACTGCGCTATGGATCAGCTACAGACACCGTTTGCTGTCTGTGACTGATCCAAAACAATTGAATTTATTCGATACGATGGATTATTAGGCAATATATCCTTTAGAACAAGATTTATTACGATCTCCCCAGATTGTTAAATCTTGACAAATCTAAAAATTCTTTAATAATGAGGAAACTGCAGACCAGCCAGAGCGCAATGTTCAGCATTGCGCTCTGGCTGGTCTTCCCTCTCGCACAGCCCTAGTTACGACCCTGAGTTACATCTGCAATATTTATTATTATTACTAGGCTCTGACTTGTTTATAGACATATACGCACAACGGATACACTTTGTTCAATTCCATCCCACAATTTATAAAACATGTTAATTCTAAACTTTGAACATGTTTCATCTGGTAGTACTCCTTTTCTTCAATCTAAGTGACCACTTATAATGTACTTAAAATATATGTAAACTTTGCTGTTTGTATGGAAATAAACTTCTTAGAATCAATGTAATTTTTTCTATGTTAATAACTATTGCTATTTTTAAATTATAACAGTTTATGTAATAGATAAACCTTGTTTTATAGATATTTCTATATTTTTATCTTGCATATTTTTTTAATTAGGATTATAAATGAGCGATATTAATTTATTGCTGTGGTGATGGTGAGGGCAGTTTATATGATGGTGGGAGATATTTATTTTTAAAATTTGGGCCATGTTAGTGCCTATTAATTTAAGGTGGGGTTATAGGACTATTTATTTAATGCTTTTGTGGTTTGGGACCTAAAAATTGAATGTCAGGGTTGAGTTATTGGGGAGGAGAACTATTTAATAAATGTGAATACTAATTATTTAATGTAGTGCTATTTAGGGGGAAAAAAGGTCTATATATTAAATATGAATGCTATTAATTTAAAGACGGGAGTAGTACAGCTACAGAGACCTATATATTATAATTGGATGATATTGATTTAACGCTGGGGTTGGTTTGGAGAGGAAAGCTTAGATGGTTCACTCACTGCTAGACTTTCCATATTTCATGTACCAATTTATTTTTTGAAACAGGGCCACAACAGGGATCAGGATCCAGACAAGCAGCAACTGAACTTAAGACATGAGCAGCAGCAGCAGGTAGTAAGAGCTGTAAGAGCAGGTAGGAGAGAGCAGTCTACCAACTGTCCTGATTCTGGTGGGCGGCCCCAATTTTGTGGGTGACTGTCCCACTCACTCAGGATTTTGTGCCCACTGCATGTACAGTTGGGAGATATGTCCCTCTTCACTCTCCTTTGCTCATGACAGTAGAGCACTCAAAACTGTCCGTGTATTTGAGGTTGGGGAGCAAACTAAGACTGACTAAAATGACAGTCATGCTCCATGCGTGATGTTCATGCCCACTGTGGCAGCTCCACTCTATAAAAATGCATTTGCCTCTGCACTACCCCTGCCCCCCCCCAATGCATCTCATACAGTTTAATAGAAGGAAATAAGAATCACTGCCCCTACCAGAAGGAGAAAAGGATCACTCGGGTAAATGTTCCCCCCATTAACTAATCTGGGGCAGGTTAGAGAATTGAGAGCTGTCCCTGTCTAGTTTAAATAAATGCAAAGACTCACCATATGGGTTAACATTTAATCTGACGGGGTAACTTAAACTCCCAGTTCCATATGAGCATTGATAATCCCCAGTGTCCTCTTTTGTTGCATTTAAAATTGTTAAATCCCGTTTCTGCTCTTTATTAATCATTTCCATGTTTTTGTACCAATAATATCGTTGTGTTCCTTGTGCAGTAGATTCCACATCACATCTCATAACCACTGTTTCATTGATAAATATCTTTCTCCAGTTAGGTGTAAAAGTCACAACAGGTCTGAATGCAGAGCCTACAAAAAAATAACACATTATATAAGTATTTGTACATTCCTTGCAGCACTTCAAATAGCCAAAGAATGACATTTATAACATGTTATAAAGATATTATTAATTAAATGAAACATTTCAAAGAAGACTTATGAAAATATGACTTGGAACCAGTATATACAGTATGTATCTGGCATGATAAACTTTATAAACATTATGAATAAACAGTTTATTCAGGATCAGATCGCATGTAGGCTCCTCGGCTCCTTACATCTGGGAATCAAACTGGCAATATGGTCTCTGCTGTGCACCAAGTGTGACCACATGTACCCCAAGTCCACAGAATTTGTGGCGGCGGTTGGCACAACCAAGGAGGCCACGGAGATCACCAAAGGAGGAAAAGAGATGACAACAGCGAGAACGAATGACTGTGTTCAACGTGATAACACATGAATGGCACAATAAGTTAAAATCATGAGGTATCGGGGATCCTGTTAAGACTCGATACATCTGTATAAGTTCTGGTGACATCCCATTATCCCACCCACCAGAAGACAAGTACTCTCATTATATTATCATACTTCTTGTTTTACTTCTAATTCAGGACTCTCCACACAACAGCAGCAAGACAATTAGATTCCTGCCAATCCAGTTGTCTGGAGGGGTTTTAACATTATGGGCCTTATTCATGTTCAGACCCAACCTGCACACAAACAAGCAAGGACCTTAAGCGTAGCTCTGACCGTATTCAAATCCAAGCGGATACATATGTGCAATATAACGTACTATCAGAATGGATGCAAAGAAAAGTTTATAAAATAAAATAACAACTCATAATACTATAATCATTAATAAAAATGTGTTCTAACTTATTTTTTTACATTACATAAATAAACCAGTATTCGCACTGCTCATGCATCACACTTTTATAGTCTTTATTACTTGCATATACATGTCCTGTGCTATCTAGTGGCCAGCATATATGTAGTTATACAAATACTATGAGTCGGATCTTACATCTGCCCTATAGCTGGTGCAAATGAGACGGCAAAAAAAATAAACATACTTTAGAGAATTCCAGGACTTTAATCAGCCACATCGTGTAATTGTGTTCATTTGTGTGAGGTCCATTTTTGAGCATCTACAGAGCTATTTCACGCAAGATACAGCACACAATTGGCCTTACATCCAAACATGATTCAGGCCCTATATATCTAATATGGATACATATTCTAATGGTCTACAGATACTAAAGATATCCTCTAATATATAACCCCATGACCTCTCTTTATTATTAGCATAAAGATAGGTTCAACATTCAGAAATAAGGGTTGGGTACCATTTTCCGGCTGTGGAAAACCCGACAGTGCTTACCCCGGCTGACGTCACGTTGAAGAGACTCAATGTGATTCGACTTGTTCTGGTAATAATTTAAGGAGGCAAAGCCTGTACAAGATTCCTTACTATATCATCTCCCTTATACAGGCGTTGTCTCCTTAAATTATTACCAGAACAAGTCGAATCACATTGAGTCTCTTCAACGTGACGTCAGCCGGGGTAAGCACTGTCGGGTTTTCCACGGCCGAAAAACTGACTACCACCGAGAAATAATGGTATATAGCAAATTCTTTAAAAGAGGAAGTTAGAAATTTATCTGACGGAACATCTACTAACAAATAGGTCTGGAAAAAGAGACTATTTCTCAGTCATCGAAATGCTTATAATTTATGTATCATACAAAAAGCAATATCTATATGTAAGCAAGATAACTCACCCTTAGAATGAACATACAGTCTGGCAGGGTAACTAACATCACCAGTTCTGGCCTTGCACTGATAATCCCCACTGTCATTCTCTTTTGCAGATGTAATTATAAATTTCTGTTCATTTATGCTCATCATTTCATTGTTTTTATACCAATAGAAGGAGTAAATGCTGAAATGTACATTTGATCTCACGTTAGATGATAAAGTAACTGAATCCCCTTGAAATACATTTTCCCAGTTTGGAGTAAATGTCACAAAAGATCTGACTGCAGCACCTAGAAAATAACAGATTTGAAAAATATATCTACAAATATTGTGTCCTGGGAGACTTATCAACAGCTATGAACCAAGATTACATGAAAACAAGTTTCTTTTTATTTTCTATCATGCATATTAGCATGCATGGCTCAAAATGAGCACTCACACAATCTAAGTCAAATATACAATGTTTTATACCCAGTTTTACATCACAATATATACATCAGGAAAGTGACTGCAATTAATGTAACGTTCATCACACCGGTGATTACCACAGTTATGCCTCAATGCCGCTTGCTGGAACATTCTTTGGTCAGACAGTTTACAGAAAATTCATCTTATCTTAAGAAAACAACTTATGAGTTGGAATGTACCGGTGTAAGCAGACCCAGGTTATGTAAGTCACTACAAAACATTTAATGAAGACAATTACATTTGTTCAATTTTATGCATGTTGATGATCAGGACTTTCTCCTGCATACCACATACATCCTAGCGAAGTTGTCGAGACGGGGACCTCAATGATGTAACTTGCTTCATTTTGGCCTCACCCACCATGGCACGATGGCAAAATGGTGCCATTTCAATGCAGTGGGAGGGTCCAAATCTATACAATTTGTGCCCCCCCCTCTCTGCATTTTCCCCTTGACCTTGTTAAAGTTGGCAAGTGTGCCCGTGTATTGTCCACTTCTCCCATCGGACGGACACTTGGCAGGACATTTAGTACATCTGTGTACAAGTTGTGTAAACTGACTTGAACAATTTCTCATGCATCTCAATGGTTGGAAACTCTACTTAATTAAAGTCTAATAGACTCATTTTTTGGGGATGGCAGTTTTAGCTGTTGTTTTGTTTGTGCAATTTTGTTTTCTATTTATGCAATTTGGATAACCCTGTTGCATGGTGTGCTAAGGCAACACTGCATTAATATACAAATCTAGGGTATTGCATATTTTTATATTAAACTCTTTTTAATACAAACACATGTTATACCAACTTGCATGAGATGTGGGTATTTTATCAAAGGAATATAAATAAACATTTATGTCATTAAACATTAAACATATCATTAACATTTATATTTATTAATTCTGTATGCGTTTATTACATCCATTTTTGTACATTATCATTGACACTATTCTCACGGAATTTCCCATCAAGGAAAAATTTTAAATGTTATTATTATTAGTGGTTCTCTTGTACTTTTCATAAAGAAATGCACAGTTATTGTTACAGTAAACTCACCTGAGATTCTCAGCTCAATTAATGCTGTAATATAAAATAAAACAAGATTTAGTAGACGGACACTTGAGTCCTATTGGGAGAAAAGCGCTTTATAAATAACATTATTATTAATAAATTATTAAATACGTATATGGAGCAGTAAGCATATGTTGGTGAAAAGTACAGAAAATATTCTGAACTTCAGCAGATATAGTGAAGAGCACCTGTTACTGGATTTCTGCATGTTTAAGGAATACATGTAGTTTTAAATATTATTTTTCGGAATCACTTTCCTGCCCTTAATTAAATAATTGATTAAATAAGTAATTAAAATTGGTAACAATATTAATACTAACACATTGCTGCAATGAACACGATGAAGGCATGATAACAATTCACAATACACGTAGAATAATTAAATTTAGAGAATAAAGTAAATAGAAGTTAAGAGTGTCTCCTTCCTGCTACTTGCCCACAGTGTTATATTGTTTGAAAATTAGCGGTCTTCATTTTTTTTTCTAATCAGACCACTGCACTACCTGTTATTATTTCAGTCACTGTGTAGAAACGTCCTGGAAATATTAAAGTGAAACTCTATTAAATGTATTTATTACTTTAATGTTACCATACTGATCATAAGATTTTTTGCTGAATTCATACTTTCTTCTATTTTCTATTTTGTTTTGGGAGAAATATATCACTTATTTGTGCTGTGTGACCTTGAGTTTTTTCCCAGTGGGATTACACCTATTTTAAAGCATTGCACATACATAAGTGCTTAGCAAAAAAATTATGCGGTTATTAAAAAGCTCATTTCAAAATACTTTTGGATATCGCATTTGGACAAACCTTTTAATAAATGTGAATTTTTAATATTTTTCTCCTAAACTACTGCTGATTTGGCCCTGGTTCATGTATTATGTACATACATATAGTATTATTATGGTGGACTTTGTGGTGTTTGTAGTTGTTTATTATAAGCTGTATTTTGCTGTAACCAACAATCTGATGGGGTATATTGTAGTGTATATAGTAGTGTAACCTTTTTAGAAGAAATCTTCATCCACTTGAGATATTTGGAGGTATGATAAAACCTGAGGCTCCTGGTGGACACATTTTAGGGGTAAAGGGATTGCACAAGTGAAGTGAAGGAGAGAAGGAGCCCAACAAGACCTAATGGGAGTGTCATATTTACGTGCCTATGTTTAGTTGGATGCCTCTGATGAGGCATCTGGCTGAAAACCAGTAATATTTGCCCCAGGCAGATGTCAGGCATAGCAAGTGTCTACACTTATGTCTCTTGATAGTGTAGGTGTAGCGTAGAGAAAGCATAGACATGTGGATTGACTGTAATTTCTGTACTCATGTGTCATAAACACATGAAGGTTGTTAATTAATCACTTGCATTAACATATGATTTATAATTATATAGAAACACAAATAAATATACCAGTTAAATAAAATTAATTTAAATGTACGCATGTTCGTACTGCAAATGGCACCAAAAATACCTATCTTATTTAAAAAAAAATAGGTAATAACATATAATAAGAACTGTTTTTTCTATCTAATAAAATACATAGTCAGATTTGATTTTATAGTACATACTAAACCCGCAGCTTTGTTGGTTCTTAAGTATAGCAAATATTCTAAATTGTGTTCTGAATGTTGAAATGCATTCTATAACAATGTAATCCATGACCAGCTATAAGTTAGCTATAATTTATCTTCAGTTCTTACACTGATAACAGCTGATATCTGATTAATTGCTCAGAGTTATAGGACATGATTGGTCTTTGCATAATTTTTTCCTAAAAAAAGAGCCCCAGTACTGCAGTAGTAGGTGATATAATGATCAATCATTCTCCTTTCATCCTTTTTGCTAGTAGAGTAATTTGCAGGTGCTGATTGGATTGACTTGCAAACATTAAATGGGCAATTCTCCTAACCACCCAAATGACATGGGATCTCCAACCACCCAATTATCTGAAGCCAGCATTCAACTGTACTGTTAGGGAGAGTGTGTTCATACATCTACCGTAGGGCTCAACAAAAGTGCTATTATTATTTGTCTCACAGTTCTTTTCTGGGAACCTCAGAAAATCGGGGTGTAAAAGTTTTAGAGAGGGACCACCACATACTAGCTACAAGGAGTATCAAGATAAAATTGCTGGGACTTTATTTTGCAACATAATTTCTCATCTGCCATGAAAACCTTCTACTGACTAATTTGCATAATAGGTAATTAGTTTTCTAACATATGTAGAGATTTTAATTATGTCAGTAACTTATATGTTGCTATTAATTTATTTAGCTCAGACCCAATGGGGGGTATTCAATTGTCAGCGAGTTGGTTTTTTTTGAGCGTTTTAAGTAATTTTAACGCTGTTTTTTATTATTCTTGATTGGGTTAACTTTACCCGCAATTCAATTCCATTTTTATTGCTATGTTTTTTTTCATGAAACGGTCCTCTCGTGTTGCAGTTTAAGGTCTATTGAAAGTATAGGGTGTGTGAGAGGCAGCCGCATTAAAAGCTATTCAATTGTTTTTTAACGTGGCGCGTTAAACAGGAAAATATGCTGTTTTATCACGATCCTCCTTGGGGTGTGTTAAAAATAAAAAACCTCTGAAAAGTATTTGAAATCAAGTAAAAATGTTGAAAAAAAGTTAAACTTATGTTGATCACTAATGCCTAACTTGTGTAAGTTGATTTTCTTATGAAAAAATATTGAAATAAAAAATAAATAAATCACAAATTAATTAAATTTAGGTATGTTTTTGGTATAAATATGAATGTAGCAATGTGTTTTGACATGGTATAGATGATTTTATGGTAGAAAATAGTTCAACAAAAAAATATGCTAAAGAAAATACTGTAATGTAGATATTATCAATGTTTAATGCAATCTAATGTATGCAAAACTTTTTTTTTTGTGTTATACATGACAGCATTAAAACTCCCCTAAAATCTCGCAAACACAATTTTTAACGTGCGGGGGCAGCGTTCCCTTTTTTTCAATTAAATTGCACAAGTTTTTTCCGCTGCGCTAACCGAAAATGGTCGCTATTGCCGGCTAAAACCCGAGGGAGATTTTTTTTTTTTTTAACATGGCGGAAAAAAATAAATATCTTGCTAACAATTGAATACCCCTCCAATGACTGTATTGCACTAAAACCTAATCTAATTTCACTCCTGGATTTTTGCATGTTTAAGAAATATCTGTAGTTTTAAAAATTGTTGATAGGAATTACTTTCCTGCCCACTGTCCTTGTAATTAAATTGGTAACAATATTTCTACTTACACATTGCTGCAAGGAACACGATGAAGGACATGGTGGCAATGACCAGTATATGTAGAATAATTAAATTTAGAGAAAAAAGTAAATAGAGGTTACACCCATTTCCTTCCTGTTACGTGCCCACAGTATATTGCTGGAAAATTAGCGGTCTTCAGTTTTTTTTCTAATGAGACCACTGCGCTACTTGTTACTATTTCAAGGTTCTACAATCTTTGTGCAGAAACATCATGGAAACATACCAGAGAAACTCTAATAAATGTATTTCTTCATCTTTTGGTTTTGGTTTTGGATCCTGATTTTTTTATTTTTTTTTAAATCCTTATTTTTTTTGCTAAAATCACATATTTTTCCTTTTTTTCCCCCTACATTATTATTAACCTCAATAACACTAATTTCAAGTCATTTGCATTCAATTATGACCACCTCACAGATCACAATATTATTTCATACACTTTCAAGCAGAGACTGCAAATTTAGAAGACCAAGCTTGCCAGACCTTTTATTTCTATATTAGCAGTGGAGCTCTCCTCTTTGTATGTTACTTGTATAAAACTTGTAAAGGGAAACTTCCCTTTACAAGGCAGCGCCGCTTTAAATTTAAGCGCTGAAGACGCGGGAGTTCAAGAATCCGGAGGTTAATGCATTTACCCATAAGACTGCCAGCCCTATTATTTATATTTCAGCAATGACAATTAGCAATGGAGCAATGGAGCTCTCTTGAATGTCACTGGAAACTTTGAAGAACACTGCTACCCCTCCTCTTTCTTTTCTACCAATGACGCTACCCAACTGCACTAGAGACTGCCAAGAAATGTGCTACCCCTGCTGTGTACCTTTGTGAAATAGCGCTAGATCGCCATGGAGGGCAATACTTATAGAATCCAAAGTTTGGGAGATCCGAGATCCGACGATGTAACTATGACGTTCTGCCTCATTTTCAATTCGAGGACGCGCAGAAGAACTGAGCCGCCTCAGCTCAGTACTCGGATCTGCTAAGTTCGTGTGTGTTCGGTTCTCGGGGAACCGAGCCTGAGCATCTCTAGTATTTACATGCATCTGTGTAATCCTATGAGTTTCTTTACAATGCTTTGATACTGAACAATAGATGTGATATTAAATGGACACTCGTATTTTGTTTTTTATTTCATAAATCAATTTCACGTATGGTGCATAATAATCTAATTTACTTTTTCTCAAACTTTAAAATTGTTCACATTTGTATTTATTTTTTGATGACATTCTTATTTTGAAGTAGCCCACATTCTTTTAATAATATTTATTTGAGGTTACTGTGGGCCAATCTATTTATTTGTAAGTACTTTTTAGGCACAATGGACAGGGTGTTAATGTGCTCCTTGTCCGTTATTAAGGAACAACATGGATGACAAGATTGCCACTCGAGGGCTTTCATACATTAATTTCCCAGTTTGCTACTGTCCAGGAATATTTAGCAGAGCTCCTTCACAGTGCAGTGCTGGTAGCCTTTAGTAGCGGTACCGGTCGTTCCCTGACTGAGCTAATTATGGTGAGAGTGGGGGATCCCTTGCTGCTGGATTCCTACCTGCGCTAACATGTTTGCAAAAATTTTAAGGGAGGGAGGGCTAAACTGTCTTATGACAAGATGGACTGCGTATGCCACACTGTCTGCTGTTGCCGTGAACCAGTTGGGCTTACTTTGCCACCGTTCCCTTTAGTTATCCCAAATGCGCCCTCTAACCACAGTAGGAGCTGCTTATAAATGCTGCCACCACAGGACTCCTTACCGGCATCCAGTACCGGGTTTCTTCTGGGTAACTGATGCTACGAGTATACACCATTACTGGTGTACCTGGGCTGGTACTCTTTACCTCTTCCTATGGATCAGGGTTGCTGTGGATGGATCCCCTCTGGCCTATCACACTGACCAGGGCTGCTGGGTAGCATGCAGAGTGGTGGTACTGTATGCTGGGTCCAAACCTCAGAAACAGCCGGGAATGGATTAGATTTTGGGTCTAATCTGTAGGCCCCATGGTAGAGAAGTTTCCAAGAAGGTGGTCTTTGAAGCAAGTGATGTTTATTTACTCACACTGGTTGAAGGTACCAGGGAGTAGGTTAAATGGAACAAGAAGAACAATTTTCAATACAAGACAGTGCTTTCTATATAGATTTGGACACAGCCTCACACGGTAAACCAGCCCCCTGAGGTCTGAGCTATTTTTAGAATCAGGATGCAATTTGTTTGACAAAACATGGATTTGCATGCAATGCAAAGCTAACAATATTTACACTTATCTCTGATATGCATTTGCTGTGATTTCCTGCATCTTGTTTTAGAAGCAGGCAATCTAGTATCAAGTCTAATTAAACCTTCCTGTGTCTTCAGATGCTGGACCATCACACATCAAAAAGTCTAATTAAGATGAGATTAACATGGGTCCTTTCTTCAGACAGATGCAGAATTCACATTCCCAAAGAAAGTTACAAACCCCCAAATAAGTCTTTTTCCTACATCACGATACACAAAATATTTCCTCAACAAAGACTTATTGTATCAGATATATACATCAGAAATAATGCATTTCCTCCAGCAAAGTTAAAATAAATGAATTTCTTCTCCTGGTCTCAGATATAAAGATATCTCCTTTACCAACATACACAAAAATAAATACAATTGCATTATATAAATTAGCGCCCTGCGCTATTTCCTTTCAATAAATTTATACCATAAGTTATTTATAAGTGATCCAGTCAGATGTCTGTTTAATTATTTATTTTTATTAGCATGAACAACCTCATCCGCTATAAATGCTACAATCAGCATTAGCCGTCCTGAGATAATTATCACTATAACAAGGTGGACAATTAGTGTATAATGATAACTAGCTGCCGGTTTGGTCAGCACACAGGGCTGATACCAGTAAAATAAGCTAGTATTTTATAGTATTATATATAGCACACCCTGTGAACAAACTTAATTGTGTTTATTGGGTAATTCAGGTTATAATTGCATGGCTAAATATATTACAAAATACAGTTAGGGAGTTACTCTTCTTCCAGAAAAGCGCTGTCCATTTTAAGATGAACCGAAAAGTCCGGGCGATCTGACAATGGGAAAATTCTAAAAACAGTATTTATTTCACATATTATACCTAGTACCATAGTTGTGACATAAAGAAAACTGAATAGGTGTAAATAATGTATTCTTGTAATTTCTCTCCCGCACATATCACACAGCACACATGGGTATCATAATATATATATATATATATATATATATATATATATATATATATATATATATATATATATATATATAAGGGTTATACAGGGATGTCACGAACAGCACTCACCTTAGCCTGTGTGACGTGTGTGTGACAAAGGGTTACCTAAAAACAACCACCTGGTCTGTCTGAAATGATTAAATCCTTCCCTATCTGTGCCATACACTAGCTTTGCCAACTATGCCACCACCAAGGTTTTTTTTATGAAGAGCTGACACTCTTAGTCAGGGAGCTTTCGGATCTCCCTTAGAACTAATCTAGCACAATTTACTTTACTCACTGTCAACAGCGACCACAATGTTCTCCCCGGTTTTTAATTAGGTAGAATTTTGACCAAACGGACGCGTAAATTCGCAAGAACACAGAGACTTGAACTTATTAAGTGGAATTTAATATGGAAAATACATCCACAATGCTTCAGATAAAACAGTTAATAAAATGACATACAAATATAATGCAACGGTTTGCATAAAACACAGAATTGATAACTCACGTATAATCAACTTTCCGGTGCTGGGAGAAGCAGGAAAATGGGACACTCTTCAATGTCAGATTGACTCCCAAAAGTGAACAATTCCTAAGAGTCACAGTGCAGTTTTAAAACCAAGCTGCAGTGCCCACAGCCCCCCCCTTCTGTGATGTCAGAACTAAGGTCTGTGTGAATGAAAATTAGGGTTTTATGAGCCCTCTGGACACAGCTCCTAAGTCAGGTTTTAAATAACCTGTCCCAACTTATTTCCATTATGGCTACAAACATGATTTTACCTCCACACCACAGGTCATAAGTTCCCCTTCATCTGCAGACCACACATGCCCTTGGTAAGTATGATATTGGAGAAAAGGATATGATATTTTCCTGTGACCCTATTCAGCTTCAATTTGTCATTGATATATAACTCTGTCTCTG
>NW_027447808.1:0-23793 GCF_038048845.1 Mixophyes fleayi | reverse complement strand
GTCTCGTATATACATCTGTATATGATCTACCTCCATGCTCCCCCCCTCCCCCTCGTATATACATCTGTATAATGATCTACCTCCATGCCCCCCTCCCCTCGTATATACATCTGTATATGATTCTACCTCCATGCTCCCCCCTCCCCCTCGTATATACATCTGTATATGATCTACCTCCATGCTCCCCCCTCCCCCTCGTATATACATCTGTATATGATCTACCTCCATGCTCCCCCCTCCCCCTCGTATATACATCTGTATATGATCTACCCTCCATGCTCCCTCCCCCTCGTATATACATCTGTATATGATCTACCTCCTGCCCCCTCCCCCTCGTATATACATCTGTATATGATCTACCTCCATGCCCCCCTCCCCCTCGTATATACATCTGTATATGATCTACCCTCCATGCTCCCCTCCCCCTCGTATATACATCTGTATATGATCTACCTCCGTCTCCCCCCCCCCCTCGTATATACATCTGTATATGATCTACCTCCATGCCCCCCTCCCCCTCGTATATACATCTGTATATGATCTACCTCCATGCTCCCCCCTCCCCCTCGTATACACATCTGTATAATGATCTACCTCCGTGCCCCCCTCCCCCTCGTATATACATCTGTATATGATCTACCTCCATGCTCCCCCCCTCCTCCCTCCTCGTATATACATCTGTATATGATCTACCTCCATGCTCCCCCCTCCTCCTCCTCGTATATACATCTGTATATGATCTACCTCCATGCTCCCCCCTCCCCCTCGTATATACATCTGTATATGATCTACCTCCATGCTCCCCCCTCCCCCTCGTATATACATCTGTATATGATCTACCTCCATGCTCCCCTCCCCCTCGTATATACATCTGTATATGATCTACCTCCGTCTCCCCCCCCCCCCTCGTATATACATCTGTATATGATCTACCTCCATGCTCCCCCCTCCCCCTCGTATATACATCTGTATATGATCTACCTCCATGCTCCCCCCTCCCCCTCGTATATACATCTGTATATGATCTACCTCCATGCCCCCCTCCCCCCTCCTCGTATATACATCTGTATATGATCTACCTCCATGCCCCCCCTCCCCCTCGTATATACATCTGTATATGATCTACCTCCGTCCCCCTCCTCGTATATACATCTGTATATGATCTACCTCCGTCCCCCTCCTCGTATATACATCTGTATATGATCTACCTCCATGCCCCCTCCCCCCTCCCCCTCGTATATACATCTGTATATGATCTACCTCCGTCCCCCTCCTCGTATATACATCTGTATATGATCTACCTCCGTGCCCCCCCTCCTCCTCGTATATACATCTGTATATGATCTACCTCCATGCTCCCCTCCCCCTCGTATATACATCTGTATATGATCTACCTCCGTGCTCCCCCCCCTCCTCGTATATACATCTGTATATGATCTACCTCCATGCTCCCCCCCTCCCACTCGTATATACATCTGTATATGATCTACCTCCATGCTCCCCTCCCCCTCGTATATACATCTGTATATGATCTACCTCCGTGCTCCCCCCTCCCCCTCGTATATACATCTGTATATGATCTACCTCCATGCTCCCCCTCCTCCTCCTCGTATATACATCTGTATATGATCTACCTTCATGCTCCCCCCTCCTCCTCGTATATACATCTGTATATGATCTACCTCCATGCTCCCCCCTCCACTCGTATATACATCTGTATATGATCTACCTCCATGCTCCCCCCTCCCCCTCGTATATACATCTGTATATGATCTACCTCCGTGCTCCCCCTCCTCCTCCTCGTATATACATCTGTATATGATCTACCTCCATGCCCCCCCTCCCCCTCGTATATACATCTGTATATGATCTACCTCCATGCTCCCCCCTCCCCCTCGTATATACATCTGTATATGATCTACCTCCATGCTCCCCCCCTCCCCCTCGTATATACATCTGTATATGATCTACCTCCATGCCCCCCTCCTCCTCCTCGTATATACATCTGTATATGATCTACCTCCATGCTCCCCCCTCCCCCTCCTCCTCCTCGTATATACATCTGTATATGATCTACCTCCATGCCCCCCTCCCCCTCCCCCTCGTATATACATCTGTATATGATCTACCTCCATGCCCCCCTCCCCCTCCCCCCTCGTATATACATCTGTATATGATCTACCTCCATGCCCCCCTCCCCCTCGTATATACATCTGTATATGATCTACCTCCGTGCTCCCCCCTCCCCCTCGTATATACATCTGTATATGATCTACCTCCATGCCCCCCTCCCCCTCCCCCTCGTATATACATCTGTATATGATCTACCTCCATGCCCCCCCTCCCCCTCCCCCTCGTATATACATCTGTATATGATCTACCTCCATGCCCCCCTCCCCCTCGTATATACATCTGTATATGATCTACCTCCGTGCTCCCCCCCCCCCTCCTCGTATATACATCTGTATATGATCTACCTCCATGCTCCCCCTCCTCCTCCTCGTATATACATCTGTATATGATCTACCTCCGTGCTCCCCCCCCCCTCCCTGTATCTACATGGAAGAGTAGTTCCAGCTGCACAATAACTAGCTGGTAGGTCCCCCTGTCCCACACTCCAGGACAAACACTGGGTCCTGATGGCTGAGAGCTGCGATGCCTTCGGTGGTGACACCCACAGGACGTGCTGTCTCTCCAGGTGGATGGTTGAGTGTAGTAAGACATATCCTATGATTAAGCGCTGTCCCCAGTACATAGTGTTAGGGAGTGATGACAACATACCAGGTGTGAGCAGTCGGCAGCGTGCCATGGGCAGGGGAACCGATGATTTGGAAGCTCGGACACAGAGCAGCAAAGCCCCCAGGGGGAAGCTGAGAGGAGCCTGTAGTAAACTGCAGCAGACGGGCCAACTCCTCCTGCGTCAAACTGCAAACTACAGCCCAGAACCAGTTCATGACCTGAAAAAGGAGCCACACGTGAATAGCGCAGGAGGGGGAGCGCCACGTGGCGAGCGCAGGATGGAGAGGGGGAGCGCCACGTGGCGTGCACAGGATGGAGAGGGGGAGCGCCACGTGGAGAGCGCAGGATGGAGAGGGGGAGCGCCACGTGGAGTGCGCAGGATGGAGAGGGGGAGCGCCACGTGGAGTGCGCAGGATTGAGAGGGGGAGCGCCACGTGGAGTGCGCAGGATTGAGAGGGGGAGCGCCACGTGAGAGCGCAGGATGGAGAGGGGGAGCGCCACGTGGAGAGCGCAGGATGGAGAGGGGGGAGCGCCACGTGGAGAGCGCAGGATGGAGAGGGGGAGCGCCACGTGGAGTGCGCAGGATTGAGAGGGGGAGCGCCACGTGGAGAGCGCAGGATGGAGAGGGGGAGGGCCACGTGGAATGTGCAGGATGGAGAGGGGGAGGGCCACGTGGAGAGCGCAGGATGGAGAGGGGAGCGCCACGTGGAGTGCGCAGGATTGAGAGGGGGAGCGCCACGTGGAGTGCGCAGGATTGAGAGGGGGAGGGCCACGTGGAGAGCGCGGGATGGAGAGGGGGAGCGCCACGTGGAATGTGCAGGATGGAGAGGGGGAGGGCCACGTGGAGAGCGCGGGATGGAGAGGGGGAGGGCCACGTGGAGAGCGCGGGATGGAGAGGGGGGAGCGCCACGTGGAGTGCGCAGGATTGAGAGGGGGAGCGCCACGTGGAGTGCGCAGGATTGAGAGGGGGAGCGCCACGTGGAGAGCACAGGATGGAGAGGGGGAGGGCCACGTGGAGTGCGCAGGATTGAGAGGGGGAGCGCCACGTGGAGAGCGCAGGATGGAGAGGGGGAGGGCCACGTGAATGTGCAGGATGGAGAGGGGGAGGGCCACGTGGAGAGCGCGGGATGGAGAGGGGGAGGGCCACGTGGAGAGCGCAGGATGGAGAGGGGGAGCACCACGTGGAGAGCGCAGGATGGAGAGGGGGAGCGCCACGTGCGCGAGCGCAGGATGGCGAGGGGGAGCCAGACAAGAAGTATCACATGGTAAAAGAGAGGGGGAGCAGGCTGAATAATACTGATAAATGGATGACAATCTATTGATGAAGAATACAGACCCCTTGGTGCGGGTTGGACAACATTTCTGGAGAAGCTTTAAGTAGAAGCCAGAGATCCACTACATGAGATCAGGGAGGAACATAAAGCGGTGCATCAGTGACATTACCTTTTCCGGAAGTGCCACGAGCCTCCAATGACCACAGCATGAGCCTGGAAGTCCTGGACGGCAATGTGCCCGGTGCCGCACATCAGGAGCTGATGAAAAGAAACCTTAATATTCAGGATGCCCTCTAGTCACCTCCAGCCCTCCCATATCCATAGATCTGTGATGTAGTGGCTCAGGTGGACGTGGTCTGATGAGGACCCCTAATGCTGCCTGGTTGTCAGGAAACCATTCACTTCTCTCTACCATAAACACCACTCAGAGGTTCCAGATTCTTAGTGTACAGACACCACCAGTTTTCAGGTGAAAGCATTAAGTTGCTACAATGATTCATAGTGTGGTCTGATCCCGGTCTTGTCTTAGGACAGGACACACGACAGATCCCTGGATCTAGTGCCTGTTGCTCCTTCTTAGCAAGGCCCTTGGTCTGGTTCAAGTCTCTAGTACATTTGGTTGGGGCTGGGACTATCAGCTCCCCCCTCCCTGGCAGCTCTAACCTAAGCCCTCTGCTGTTTCTCATTTCCGTTTTCTGTATATTTGCTCTATATTATCATTGTTCCTGTTCCCTGCATTGATAGAATTATTCCATTGTATATTTTTGGAAATCAAATTGACTTTACTTATCCATCTCACAAGAAAAAAGAAAATTTGAGTGTCCCATATGGATTTCTGATTTTGTGTATAATCGTCATGATTTCTTACCCTACTTTACACAACTCACCTCTAATTCATTCTCATCAAAGATGCCGAGCAAATTGTCGGGGACGAGCTCATTCAGTCCTGATATCAGAAATGGCAGAATATGTTTTAGTATGACATCACCCAGCAGCCCCTAAAACGTCCAATCATGTTACCTTTCAGAAAGTGCTCCACCTCCTCCCGCACCTGACTGCAGAGGCGATACTGAGCCAGGAGATTCAAGTAATAAAACTTATTCTCATTAGTGACCAAAATCTGAGAGCCCCCAGGAATCAGCTCCACCACCTGGAGAGGCAGGAAAAACAGAGATTACAGTGTTATCTACCATATATGCCACGTATAGCTAAGTGGGCCACAGCATCTGCCCTGTATGCCACGTATATACATAGATTCTGCCGTACTTAAAAACAGCACAAGAAAAAACCGTACTGACCTTTTCCAGCTGCCCCCCACGTCCATATTTCTCCTCAGCAAAAATAAGGTCTGTGTCTGAGACATCGTGGGTTAGAAGGTAGAGAACTTTAGACTGAAAGAAGTCAGGGTCATCAGTCTCAAAGTACTGCAGAAGGAAACAAATTGTGTGATTGAGCGAGGCCCAGAGAGAGGAGCAAGGTGCAGAGCGGGAGGAGAGAGAGAGGAGCGAGGTACAGAGCGGGAGGAGAGAGAGGAGAAGGGTACAGAGCGGGAGGAGAAAGAGGAGTGAGGTATAGAGGGGGAGGAGAGAGAGAGGAGCGGGGAGCAGAACGGGAGGAGAGAGAGAGAGAGGAGCGGGGAGCAGAACGGGAGGAGAGAGAGGAGCGGGGTACAGAGTGGAGGAGAGAGAGGAGCGAGTATAGAGGGGGAGGAGAGAGAGGAGTGAGGTATAGAGGGGGAGGAGAGAGAGAGGAGCGGGGAGCAGAACGGGAGGAGAGAGAGAGGAGCAGAACGGAGGAGAGAGAGAGAGAGGAGCGGGGAGCAGAACGGGAGGAGAGAGAGGAGCGGGGTACAGAGTGGGAGGAGAGAGAGGAGCGAGGTATAGAGGGGGAGGAGAGAGAGAGGAGCGGGGAGCAGAACGGGAGGAGAGAGAGAGAGAGGAGCAAGGTGCAGAGCGGGAGGAGAGAGAGAGGAGGTACAGAGCGGGAGGAGAGAGAGGAGAAGGGTACAGAGTGGGAGGAGAGAGAGGAGCGAGGTATAGAGGGGAGGAGAGAGAGAGGAGCGGGGAGCAGAACGGGAGGAGAGAGAGAGGAGCAGAACGGGAGGAGAGAGAGAGAGAGGAGCGGGGAGCAGAACCGGGAGGAGAGAGAGGAGCGGGGTACAGAGTGGGAGGAGAGAGAGGAGCGAGGTATAGAGGGGGAGGAGTGGGGAGCAGAGCAGGGAGAGAGAGGGGAGCGAGGTGCAGAGCGGGAGGAGAGAGAGAGAGAGGATAATGCTAACTAACCCTACACGGTATGTACTTCTACAGCTATTCTTTTAATGCAAGCAAAATAGAGACTGGATTTTATTGCACCTAATATTTCCATCTCAGATGCCTGCACTGGATTTCTTTATGCTAGGAGAGACCTGTCTTAGAAAATCCTGTGAGCTATTAAGCTATAGAGTTACGATAAAATGAAGGTACCTTATAGTGCATACGAAGTCCAATGACCTGTGCCAGAAAGGAACGGGTGAACCTGGCTCTCACCAGCTGCTCATAACCGCCTCCCTGAGACGATTCAAACAGACACTTTCCAACCACCCTGCCCGCAAACTCATACAGCTTCATGCGTAACCCGGGCGGGCGACGTGGGTTGGGGTGTACCTAAGACAGAATAGAAGAGTATAAGGAGAACGAGCCTAGAACATACAGGGAGGATTATGTATGAGAGAGATGTGATTCCTGCTGCAAGTAAAGAGCATATGACCACAGAGATAAACCAGGGACAAGAAGAAGAATACTGAGACAACACTATAAAATGTAAGAACTTAAAGGGTAACACCACCCCAAAACTGATGTTGACCATTATACTACAAAGTAGGAATGCAGCCTAAATTCGCCAGTCAATTGCTATCAGTGTCAGTCATTAACTGTGACTGCACCATTGTTTATATGGTGATAGAGATGGCAAAAAGAATTTTTGAGCTGGTGATTTCAGGCCAAGTCGTTTCATGTAATAGGAATTATTCAGACAGGTTGTAATAAACCATTTTGATTTCAATGAAGCAAAATCATTTTTTGAGGGGATTATCCATTAAAAGGACACGAATCTGGTTTTAACTCCCTTAAGAGACAAATTAAGACAGGGGATTCATAAACTGAGGAAGCTATATAACAAGGAGTCACACGCTCTGACACACAAATTGGGTTAAGTGAACAAGATGACTCCGGAGTTTACTCACCAGACCCTGGTTTGAGTCGCTGAAACGAGTGAAGAGTTTGTTGTTTGTATCAAATAACACTTTACAAATCAGCTCAAACCATTCCCTGCGAGGACCACCCCCAGTCAGAGCTGCGGGAAAAACACAATGGTTGTCAGCTAAGTTTAGGAGTGTAGGCTCACGGCGGTCACCAGCGCAGCGTGCATGATCGTAGGCTCACAGCGGTCACCAGCGCAGCGTGCATGAGCGTAGGCTCACAGCGGTCACCAGCGCAGCGTGTATGAGCATAGGCTCACAGCGGTCACCAGCGCAGCGTGCATGAGCATAGGCTCACAGCGGTCACCAGCGCAGCGCGGGCTCACGGCGGTCACCAGCGCAGCGCGGGCTCACGGCGGTCACCAGCGCAGCGCATACAGAGTCTAAAATACTAATCACAGAAACATTGTGTCACAAGTTGACCAATACCTTATGTTCAGGAATATAAAAGTCAAATTAAAAAAGGTGATACAGTATTTCAGGGATAATATCTTTCTACCACCAATTTGTTAAAAGCCATAGGAAGTCAGAGCAACACAAATTAGAGGAACTAACTGCTGCCACAAAATTCAAAGTACAATCCCTTTAACAGGTGACTTTAAGAGCTTAAAAGGGCAAAGTTGGCTGTAAATGTGGTAAAGGAAACAAATGTACTGGATGACACAATGTGGCGTCTACAGACAAATATACAGGATTCCTACAAGTCACAATGTCTCTCAGGCAGTTCTCACCTTCTTCATCTTGAAAAATCACTTCAAAGTTTTTGCTCAGTCCGAGGCAGAAAAGTTCCTTGTGGCTCGAAAGGACTGTAAGAAAAGTGGAAATAATGTATATTTCTGTGAGATAATACTATGACTACGGAAGAGATCAATGAGATTCTCCCAACATTGTGATAGAGAAAAGGTGGCTACTCTGAGGGGTATTGAATTCCAGGCCGAAGTCCCAGCTGAGCCTCGCTGGATGTTCGGTACCTTTAGGTTAGAAGTATTCAAGATACATGTTTGATCAGTGATATTTTAGATACTGTAATACGTGGAGCAAGCACAGAGGGACCACACACTGAATTGAATTGCCCCCTTCTGTGCCAGTTACAGAGCAGGGGTAGACACTCGGCGCCCGTTGCAGAGAAAGGGGTAGACGCTCGGCGCCCGTTGCAGAGAAAGGGGTAGACGCTCTGCGCCCGTTGCAGAGAAAGGGGTAGACGCTCGGCGCCCGTTGCAGAGAAAGGGGTAGACGCTCGGCGCCCGTTGCAGAGAAAAGGGGTAGACGCTCGGCGTCAGTTGCAGAGAAAGGGGTAGACGCTCGGCGTCAGTTGCAGAGAAAGGGGTATACGCTCGGCGCCCGTTGCAGAGAAAGGGGTAGACGCTCGGCGTCAGTTGCAGAGAAAGGGGTAGACGCTCTGCGCCCGTTGCAGAGAAAGGGGTAGACGCTCGGCGTCAGTTGCAGAGAAAGGGGTAGACGCTCTGCGCCCGTTGCAGAGAAAGGGGTAGACGCTCGGCGTCAGTTGCAGAGAAAGGGGTAGACGCTCTGCGCCCGTTGCAGAGAAAGGGGTAGACGCTCGGCGTCAGTTGCAGAGAAAGGGGTAGACGCTCGGCGCCCGTTGCAGAGAAAGGGGTAGACGCTCGGCGTCAGTTGCAGAGAAAGGGGTAGACCGCTCGGCGCCCGTTGCAGAGAAAGGGGTAGACGCTCGGCGCCCGTTGCAGAGAAAGGGGTAGACGCTCGGCGCCCGTTGCAGAGAAAGGGGTAGACGCTCGGCGCCCGTTGCAGAGAAAGGGGTAGACGCTCGGCGTCAGTTGCAGAGAAAGGGGTAGACGCTCGGCGTCAGTTGCAGAGAAAGGGGTAGACGCTCGGCGTCAGTTGCAGAGAAAGGGTAGACGCTCGGCGTCAGTCTGCAGAGAAAGGGGTAGAGGGTAGACGCTCGGCGTCAGTTGCCAGAGAAAGGCGGTAGACGCTCGGCGTCAGTTGCAGAGAAAGGGTCGTAGACGCTCGGCGTCAGTGCAGAGAAGGGTAGACGCTCGGCGTCAGTTGCAGAGAAAGGGGTAGACGCTCGGCGTCAGTTAGAGAAAGGGGTAGACGCTCGGCGTCAGTTGCAAAGAAGGGGTAGACGCTCGGCGTCAGTTGCAAAGAAAGCGGGTAGACGCTCGGCGTCAGTTGCAGAGAAAGGGGTAGACGCTCGGCGTCAGTTACAGAGAAAGGGGTAGACGCTCGGCGTCAGTTGCAGAGAAAGGGGTAGACGCTCGGCGTCAGTTGCAGAGAAAGGGGTAGACGCTCGGCGTCAGTTGCAGAGAAAGGGGTAGACGCTCGGCGTCAGTTGCAGAGAAAGGGGTAGACGCTCGGCGTCAGTTGCAGAGAAAGGGGTAGACGCTCGGCGTCAGTTGCAGAGAAAGGGGTAGACGCTCGGCGTCAGTTGCAGAGAAAGGGTAGACGCTCGGCGTCAGTTGCAGAGAAAGGGGTAGACGCTCGGCGTCAGTTGCAGAGAAAGGGGTAGACGCTCGGCGTCAGTTAGAGAAAGGGGTAGACGCTCGGCGTCAGTTGCAAAGAAAGGGGTAGACGCTCGGCGTCAGTTGCAGAGAAAGGGGTAGACGCTCGCGTCAGTTACAGAGAAAGGGGTAGACGCTCGGCGTCAGTTGCAGAGAAAGGGGTAGACGCTCGGCGTCAGTTGCAGAGAAAGGGGTAGACCGCTCGGCGTCAGTTGCAGAGAAAGGGGTAGACGCTCGGCGTCAGTTAGAGAAAGGGGTAGACGCTCGGCGCCCGTTGCAGAGAAAGGGGTAGACGCTCGGCGTCAGTTGCAGAGAAAGGGGTAGACGCTCGGCGTCAGTTGCAGAGAAAGGGGTAGACGCTCGGCGTCAGTTGCAGAGAAAGGGGTAGATGCTCAGCGTCAGTTGCAGAGAAAGGGTAGACGCTCGGCGTCAGTTGCAGAGAAAGGGGTAGACGCTCGGCGTCAGTTGCAGAGAAAGGGGTAGACGCTCGGCGCCCGTTGCAGAGAAAGGGGTAGACGCTCGGCGTCAGTTGCAGAGAAAGGGGTAGACGCTCGGCGTCAGTTAGAGAAAGGGGTAGACGCTCGGCGTCAGTTAGAGAAAGGGGTAGACGCTCGGCGTCAGTTGCAGAGAAAGGGGTAGACGCTCGCGTCAGTTAGAGAAAGGGGTAGACGCTCGGCGTCAGTTAGAGAAAGGGGTAGACGCTCGGCGTCAGTTTGCAGAGAAAGGGGTAGACGCTCGGCGTCAGTTAGAGAAAGGGGTAGACGCTCAGAGCAGGGGTAGACGCTCGGTGCCCGTTACAGTAAAGTGGAAGATACTATGTATCAGTTTACTGAGTAGTAAGGTAAATATGTAGACATTCCATGGGGGGAATTCAAATAGCCGCGATGTTCCTCCGAACATTGTGGCTGCGCTTATTTCTGAGCACTACAATGCCCCAACCTCGTAGATTTCTCCTCGAACCTCTATGTTACATCGCCGCGGACTGCCCCCAGATCGTTCCAGAGGCACTCCACGGACATAGATTAATGTGAAGATGTAGATTCTGTGTAATTTCAGGGAAAATAGGTTAATACATTGTACGGATTCCATGTATTACAGCTTGTAAATAACAGCAAGAGAACAATGACAAATCACTGGCTTAGTCACTACTCACTTCTCTCCAGTAGTGAGTGTCTGCTCACTCTCAGGGTTATTTTGCTACGGTTCTTCTTGCAATGAATAAGTTTCAGCTCTTTCTGGAAGAAAGTGACTTTGTCTTGGAACATCTCAGATCCACCTAGGACAAAAATACAGTGATTCAGATAGAGCCGGTGTCTTTACCACCTGTCGTTCATCAATCCCCCTCACCCGGTTTTACCTGGAACCCATTCTCTTCTCCACCACCCCATTTCCTAAACATAAAACATATTTTATGTTCTGCAGATATGAGTGACAGATATACACTGGAAGCCGCCATAACTCACCCATTACACTCTTACCTATATTCAGGTGCAGAAAACGGGTAAATGTGGCAGCCATAATGTTGCGGTCCTTGCAGCTAATCTCTATTGGGGGTGCAGTCCATCATCCACCTGCAAGGAGAGCAACCCATGCAGGGGGTCTGGAGGGAGGTAGAGGAACTGAGGAGCATAATGAAGATAAAGCCAACTACAAATCGTACATCTGGAAGACGACATTTATTGTAAGAGAGTGCCAAGAACAGAATAGAGACAGGCACCTAAGAGAGTGCAAATGATAGGACAGAGACAGGTAGTGAGGGGGAAGTGTAGACTACAGGCAGGAAAGAGAGTGTAGGGATAGGACAGAGACAGACAGCAAGGGGGATAATTTATATCTAAACCAGGGAAAATCTAATAGTAAATATATAGAAAGAGCTGGGTGTAGGATCAGTATGAGCAGGTGGTGAGCACATTATGCAGCATAGAGAATGGACAATGAGAAGAGCATGATGAGAGACTAAAACCCACCTTGGTCCCAGGACACACTCGGAAAGTGAAAAGACGCCACGGAATTATCCGCAAGTAGAAACTCTTTCACAGAGAGTTGCTGCAATAGATATGAAAGGGATCAGGACATCAGAATCAAAGACTGTCCCCATCAAGTCCAGAAAAAAGATCTACTCACTTTAGGGAGATGTAGAAATACACCTTCTTAGGTTTCTTCATCCTCTCTGGAGCAATTCCAGTAAACGAGGAGGCGCTTTCCTCTTTCTGGCTGGTGATAAAGAACTCTGTTGTCCACAGACAGTTGGTGGACTTGATGGAGGGTAAAGGTACCCCTCAAAGAAAACTCCCACTCCAGAGCGCAGGACATTATTATCCACAGCTGCCTTCTCAGCATCTATAGACAAAAAGCAACAGCTCACATGGTTGATGGGCGCAGCGGGAGGGGAATGCGCTCAATGATAACGCTCACAGTCTTCGGGTGGGATCCTATGCTGCTTACCAACCCTGGATGTAATGACAGAGGGTAAAACTCAAGTACAAATAAAAGGCCATAGTAAACGTTAATAACTAAGGATTGTTCATGTCCAAGTTCCTTGCTGTGGATGACAGTGGACTAACTGAAGGACAAGGAGAGATAATATACGTAAGGTGGTGTGAGGAGAGAGACGCCCTGCAGAGGGACATCTAGTGGAAGAAACTGGCACTACACACAAGGGCAGAGCCTCACCACTCAGGACAATGATATTGAAGTGTCCATTGCCGATAGGCTGTCCCTGGTAACGCAGCGTCGCCTGGAAACATCCAGTCTGAAGTAAAGTGAGGTGAAGCAGCACCCGGTTCTGGTTTCCACTACAAACGGTTGTCTGGCAGCACCCGTCAGCCATGCCAACAACACCAAGCTACCGGGAGAGGAAGAAGACAATGAGAGACATTTAGAGAAGACCATTTATACTACAACCCCATGAAGGATGCATCTAGCTCACCTCACTCAGGGTCAATGTGTAACTCTCCAGCCCATTTACACTGTCAGAAGACAGGTTGCCATACTGGTCACGTGGAGTGATCTGTAGCAGATGCTGCTCTCCGCAGGTCAGGATCAGCGTGGAGAAGTGGCACACAATCTGGGTCTTGGCTGGAACTACCACACCTGCAAGGAATGAGCGGTGATATCACTGCAACAATAAAACAACTAATCTCTATTTATTTGACCACAATCTTGCCTGGGTGGAAGACCTTGTAGTAAGGGCTATGTCCAACACTAAGACCTCCAACGCTGATGCTGATCTGATATCTCCCAGACCTCCTTACTGTGAAAGCAACTTTTACCACATTCCTCATGGGATCCTGTACAACTTCCAGAGTCACCGGGACTTCAAGTGAAAGCTCAGTATGTGAAACACGGACACGAAGAGCGCCTGTCCCCATGACTGGGAATGGATGGCCATTCCTGTAAAATAACTGGAAGACAGCAGGATCACAGCCAATAGACCGGGAAAGAGGAGATATATGGAGGGATAGAATAATGAGACATAATCATAGAATACAGAAGAATGGAACATATTACACAGGCTTCACTCTTCTTACATGTACACGAAATCCCATGGACTGTCCCACCTCACAGGGCTCATTCCAGTCCCACGACACCTGACAGGAGCGGGGCTCCAGGTATTTCCCCCGTACATAGTTATAGATGGTACGCTCTGTGCCACGTTCCCGTCCATCATGGTGCCAGAAAGTAAGGACTCTGGAACTTAGTTCAAACAGGAACTTAATGGTGATCAAAAGCACACACATCAAGCCTGTGACGCTGCCTGTGGGGGGGACACAAACAATGGATGGATGACAATGAGGCCATTATATAGCTTCCAGAGGGTTAACAACAAAAACACCATTCATCTAGAAATAACGAAATCCACAGGAATAGGACAGAGAGAACCTAAGTCCAATCCTCAGTTAGCCTAAGGGACATAAGCACATTACTGAGAGGTGGAGGTGGACTCAGAACCTCAATATTCAGAACGGATCTGATGACTCACCAATAATGTACAACATCAGTGCGCAGGATGAAAACTGAAGGTTTCTTCATAGCATTTCCACCTCGACATGTCTCAGAAAAGGCTGAGATTATCTTCTGCTGAGGACTGGGGACTATGGAAATCTGCGGAAATACACAGTCATTGTTAGAAAAGCACCCTATTAACCTTTACTCTGTTACCTTAGGGAGAAATGATAACTATATAGATATAGAGGACACTGTCCATACACAAAGAGTAAGATCTGCTCTAGCTACACCCACTACCACCGGTCTCTCTCTCTCTTCACACTGCCCCTCTCCCCCACTCTCTCCCCTCACACTGCCCCTCTTCTCCCCTCTCTCCTCACGCTACCCCTCCCCCTCTCTCCTCACGCTGACCCTCCCCCCCCCTCTCCTCACGCTGACCCTCCCCCCCCCCTCTCTCCTCACACTGCCCCCCCCTTTCCTCAAACTGCCCACCCTCTCTCCTCACACTGCCCCCCCTCAAGCTGCCCCTCTTCCCCCCTATCTTGTCACGCTGCCCCCCCTCTCTCCACACACTGCCCCTCTCCACCCCCCTCTCCCCTCACACTGCCCATTTCCCCCCCCCTCCTCACACTGCCCCACTCCCCCCTCTCTCCTCACACTGCCCCTCTACCCCCCTCTCTCCTCACGCTGCCCCTTTCCAACCCCCTCTCTCTCCACACACTGCCCCGCTTTCTCCTCGCACAACCCCCCCTCCCACTGCCTCCCCCCTCCCAATGCCTCTCCGCCCCTCTCTCTCTCCACCGCCTCCCTTTATGCCCTCACAAAGTCCTAAGATGGCTACAGAAGACGTTATATGAAGAGGCAGACCCTCTGTTCTCACCTCACACTGTCCCCCCCCCCTCTCTCTCTCTCCTCATACTATCTCTTTCTCCCCTCCTCTCTCCTCACACTGTACCCCTCTCTCTTCTCTCTCTCCTCACACTGTCCCCCTCTTTCTCTCTCCTCACACTGTCCCCCTATCTCTCCCCTCTCCTCACATTGTCCCCCTATCTCTCCCCTCTCCTCACTGTCCCCCTCTCTCTCACTCCTCACACTGTCCCCCTCTCCTCACACTGTCCCCCTCTCCTAACACTGTCCCCCTCTCTCTCTCCTCACACTGTCTCCCTCTCTCTCCCCCCTCTCCTCACACTGTCCCCCTCTCTCCTCACACTGTACCCCTCTCTCTCCCCCCTATCCTCACACTGTCCCCCTCTCCACACACTGTCCCCTTCTCTCTCTCCTCACACTGTCCCGCTATCTAACTCCTCACAGTGTCCCCCTCTCTCCTCACACTGTCCCCCTCTCTCTCTCTCCTCACACTGTCCCCCTCTCTCTCCTCACACTGTCCCCCTCTCTCTCCCCTCTCCTCACACTGTCCCCCTCTCTCTCCCCTCTCCTCACACTGTCCCCCTCACTCTCCCCTCTCCTCACACTGTCCCCCTCTCTCCCCTCAAGCTGTCCCCCCCTCTCTCCTCACACTGTCCCCCTCTCTCTCCTCACACTGTCCCCCTCTCTCACTCCTCACGCTGTCCCCCTCTCTCTCACTCCTCACACTGTCCCCCCCTCTCTCACTCCTCACACTGTCCCCCCCTCTCTCACTCCTCACACTGTCCCCCTCTCTCTTACTCCTCACACTGTTCCCCCCTCTCTCACTCCTCACACTGTCCCCTCTCCTCACACTGCCCCCTCTCCTCACACTGTCCCCCCTCTCTCTCACTCCTCACACTGTCCCCCTCTTTCTCCCCTCTCCTCACACTGTCCCCACCTCTCTCCCCTCACTGTCCTCCCCTCTCTCTCCCCTCACTGTCCTTCCCTCTCTCTCCCCTCATACTGTCCCCCCCTCTCTCCCCTCTCCTCACACTGTCCACCTCTCCTCACACTGTCCCCCTCTCTCTCCCCTCTCCTCACACTGTCCCCCTCTCCTTACACTGACCCCCCTCTCCTCACACTGTCCCCCTCTCTCCTCACACTGTCCCCCTCTCTCCTCACACTGTCCCCCTCTCTCTCTGTCCTCACACTGTCCCTCTCTGTCCTCACACTGTTCCCCTCCCCTCACACTGTCCCCCTCTCTCTCCCCCTCTCTCTCCTCACACTGTCCCCCTCTCTCCTCACACTGCCCCCCTCTCCTCACACTGTCCCCCTCTCCTCACACTGTCCCCCTCTCTCTCCCCTCTCCTCACACTGTCCCCCTCACTCTCCCCCCCTCTCCTCACACTGTCCCCCTCTCTCCTCACACTATACCCCTCTCTCTCCCCCCTATCCTCACACTGTCCCCCTCTCCTCACACTGTCCCCCTCTCTCTCCTCACACTGTCCCCCTCTCTCTCCTCACTGTCCCCCTCTCTCTCCTCACACTGCCCCCCTCTCCTCACACTGTCCCCTCTCTCCTCACACTGTCCTCACACTGTCCCCCTCACTCTCCCCCCTCTCCTCACACTGTCCCCCTCTATCCTCACACTGTACCCCTCTCTCTCCCCCCTATCCTCACACTGTCCCCCTCTCCTCACACTGTCCCCCTCTCTCTCTCCTCACACTGTCCCGCTCTCTCTCCTCACACTGTCCCCCTCTCTCTCCTCACACTGCCCCCCTCTCCTCACACTGTCCCCCCTCTCTCTCCCCTCTCCTCACACTGTCCCCTTCACTCTCCCCTCTCCTCACACTGTCCCCCTCTCTCCCCTCAAGCTGCCCCCCCTCTCTCCTCACACTCTCCCCCTCTCCCCCTCTCTCTTACTCCTCACACTGTCCCCCTCTCTCTCACTCCTCACACTGTCCCCCTCTCTCTTACTCCTCACACTGTCCCCCCCTCTCTCACTCCTCACACTGTCCCCCTCTCTCTTACTCCTCACACTGTCCCCCCTCTCACTCCTCACACTGTCCCCCTCTCTCTTACTCCTCACACTGTACCCCCCTCTCTCTCTCCTCTCTCACCTCTCCTCACACTGTCCCCCTCTCTCTCCCCTCTCCTCACACTGTCCCCCTCTCTCTCACCTCTCCTCACACTGTCCCCCTCTCTCTCCCCTCTCCTCACACTGTCCACCCCTCTCCTCACACTGTCCCCCCCCTCTCTCCCCTCTGCTCACACAGTCCCCCCTCTCTCCCCTCTCCTCACACTGTCCCCCTCTACTCACACTGTCCCTCTCTCTCCCTCCCCTCTCCTCACACTGTCCCCCTCTCTCTCCCCTCTCTTCACACTGTCCCCCTCTCTCTCCCCTCTCCTCACACTGTCCCCATCTCTCTCCTCACACTGTCCCCCTCTCTCTCCTCACACTGTCCCCCTCTCTCTCTCCTCACACTGCCCCCCTCTCTCTCTCCTCACACTGCCCCCCTGTCTCTCTCCTCACACTGTCCCCCTCTCTCTCACTCCTCACACTGTCCCCCTCTCTCACTCCTCACACTGTCCCCCTCTCTCCCTCCTCACACTGTCCCCCCTCTCTCCCTCCTCACACTGTCCCCCTCTCCTCACACTGTCCCCCTCTCCTCACACTGTCCCCCTCTCTCTCCCCTCACACTGTCCCCCTCTCTCTCCACTCACACTGTCCCCCTCTCTCCACTCACACTGTCCCCCTCTCTCCACTCACACTGTCCCCCTCTCTCCCCTCACACTGTCCCCCTCTCTCTCCCCTCACACTGTCCCCATCTCTCTCCTCACACTGTCCCCCTCTCTCTCACTCCTCACACTGTCCTGCTCTCTCTCACTCCTCACACTGTCCCCCTCTCTCTCACTCCTCACACTGTCCCCTCTCCTCACACTGTCCCCTCTCCTCACACTGTCCCCTCTCCTCACACTGTCCCCCTCTCCTCACACTGTCCCCCTCTCTCTCTCTCCTCACACTGTCCCCCTCTCTCTCCCCTCACACTGTCCCCCTCTCTCTCCCCTCTCCTCACACTTTCCCCCTCTATCTCCCCACTCCTCACACTGTCCCCCTCTCTCTCCCCACACTGTCCCCCTCTCTCTCCCCTCTCCTCACACTGTCCCCCTCTCTCTCCCCTCTCCTCACACTGTCCCCCCCTCTCTCCCCTCTACTCACACTGTCCCCCTCTCTCTCCCCTCTCCTCACACTGTCCCCCTCTCTCCTCCCCTCTCCTCACACTGCCCCCCCCCTCTCCTCACACTGTCCCCCTCTCTCTCCCCTCTCCTCACACTGTCCCCCTCTCTCTCCCCTCTCCTCACACTGTCCCCCCCTCTCCTCACACTGTCCACCCCTCTTCTCACACTGTCCCCCCCTCTCTCCCCTCTGCTCACACTGTCCTCCCCTCTCTCCCCTCTCCTCACACTATCCCCCTCTCCTCACACTGTCCCCCTCTCTCTCCCCCCTATCCTCACACTGTCCCCCTCTCTCTCCCCTCTCCTCACACTGTCCCCCTTTCTCTCCCCTCACACTGTCCCCCCTCTCTCCTCACACTGTCCCCCCCTCTCCCCACACTGTCTCCCTCTTTCTCACTCCTCACACTGTCCCTCTCTCTCCTCACACTGTCCCTCTCTCTCCTCACACTGTCCCCATCTCTCTCCAAACACTGTCCCCCTCTCTCTCCTCAAACTGCCCCCCTCTCTCTCCTCACACTGCCCCCTCTCTCTCCTCACACTGCCCCCCTCTCTCTCCTCACACTGTCCCCCTCTCTCTCACTCCTCACACTGTCCCCCTCTCTCTCACTCCTCACACTGTCCCCCTCTCTCACTCCTCACACTGTCCCCCTCTCCTCACACTGTCCCCCTCTCTCTCCTCTCTCCTCACACTGTCCCCCTCTCCTCACAGTCCCCCTCTCTATCCCCTCTCCTCACACAGTCCCCCTCTCTCTCCTCCCCCTCTCCTCACACTGTCCCCCTCTCTCTCCTCCCCCTCTCCTCACACTGTCCCCCTCTCTCTCCCCTCTCCTCACACTGTCCCCCCCTCTCTCCCCTCTGCTCACACTGTCCCCCCCTCTGCTCACACTGTCGCCCTCTCTCTCCCCTCACACTGTCCCCCTCTCTCCTCACACTGTCCC
Organism: Mixophyes fleayi; assembly: GCF_038048845.1. Lineage (NCBI taxonomy): Eukaryota > Metazoa > Chordata > Amphibia > Anura > Limnodynastidae > Mixophyes > Mixophyes fleayi. The sequence continues at coordinate 5,096 of NW_027447808.1, read as the reverse complement.
CCCCCTCTCTCCCCTCACACTGTCCCCCTCTCTCTCACTCCTCACACTGTCCCCTCTCTCTCAATCCTCACACTGTCCCCCTCTCCTCACACTGTCCCCCCCTCTCTCCTCACACTGTCCCCCTCTCTCTCCCCTCTCCTCACACTGTCCCCCTCTCTCTCCCCTCACACTGTCCCCCTCTCTCCTCACACTGTCCCCCCCCCCTCTCTCCCCTCACACTGTCCCCCTCTCTCTCAATCCTCACACTGTCCCCCTCTCCTCACACTGTCCCCCCCTCTCTCCTCACACTGTCCCCCTCTCTCTCCCCTCTCCTCACACTGTCCCCCTCTCTCTCCCCTCTCCTCACACTGTCCCCCTCTCTCACCTCTCCTCACACTGTCCCCCTCTCTCTCCCCGCTCCTCACACTGTCCCCCTCTCTCTCCCCTCTCCTCACACTGTCCCTCTCTCTCCCCTCTCCTCACACTGTCCCCCCCCTCTCCTCACACTGTCCCCCCCCCCTCCCCTCACACTGTCCCCCCATCTCTCCCCTCTCCTCACACTGTCCCCCTCTCTCTCCCCTCTCCTCACACTGTCCCCCTCTCTCTCCCCTCTCCCCACTCTGTGCCCCTCTCTCTCACTCCTCACACTGTCCCCCCTCTCTCCCCTCACACTGTCCCCCTCTCTCTCACTCCTCACACTGTCCCCCTCTCTCTCACTCCTCACACTGTCCCCCACTCTCTTACTCCTCACACTGTCCCCCACTCTCTCTCCTCTCCTCACACTGTCCTCCCCTCTCCTCACACGGTCCCCCTCCCTCTCCTCACACGGTCCTCCTCCCTCTCCCCATCTCTTCACACTGTCCCCCTCCCTCTCCTCACACTGTCCCCCTCTCCTCACACTGTCCCCGTCTCTCCTCACACTGTCCCCGTCTCTCTCCCCTCTCCTCACACTGTCCCCGTCTCTCTCCCCTCTCTCTCCTCACACTGTCCCCCTCTCCTCACACTGTCCCCGTCTCTCTCCCCTCTCCTCACACTGTCCCCGTCTCTCTCCCCTCTCCTCACACTGTCCCCGTCTCTCTCCCCTCTCCTCACACTGTCCCCCTCTTTCTCCCCTCACACTGTCCCCCTCTCTCTCTCCTCACACTGTCCCCCTCTCTCTCCCCTCAAACTGTCCCCCCTCTCTCTCCCCTCAAACTGTCCCCCTCTCTCTCCCCTCAAAGTGTCCCCCTCTCTCTCCCCTCAAACTGTCCCCCTCTCTCTCCCCTCAAACTGTCCCCCTCTCTCTCTCTCCTCACACTGTCCCCCTCTCTCTCCCCTCTCCTCACACTGTCCCTCTCTCTCTCCCCCCCTCTCCTCACACTGTCCCTCTCACTTCCCTCCCCTCACACTGTCCCCCTCTCTCTCCCTTCACTGTCCCCCTCTCTCTCTCCTCACACTGCCCCCCTCTCTCTCCTCACACTGTCCCCCTCTCTCTCACTCCTCACACTGTCCCCCTCTCTCACTCCTCACACTGTCCCCCTCTCTCACTCCTCACACTGTCCCCCTCTCTCTCTCCTCACACTGTCCCCTTCTCCTCACACTGTCCCCCTCTCCTCACACTGTCCCCCTCTCTCTCCTCTCTCCTCACACTGTCCCCCTCTCCTCACAGTCCCCCTCTCTATCCCCTCTCCTCACACAGTCCCCCTCTCTCTCCTCCCCCTCTCCTCACACTGTCCCCCTCTCTCTCCTCCCCCTCTCCTCACACTGTCCCCCTCTCTCTCCCCTCTCCTCACACTGTCCCCCCCTCTCTCCCCTCTGCTCACACTGTCCCCCCCTCTGCTCACACTGTCGCCCTCTCTCTCCCCTCACACTGTCCCCCTCTCTCCTCACACTGTCCCCCCCCTCTCTCCCCTCACACTGTCCCCCTCTCTCTCACTCCTCACACTGTCCCCTCTCTCTCAATCCTCACACTGTCCCCCTCTCCTCACACTGTCCCCTTCTCTCTCCTCACACTGTCCCCCTCTCTCTCCCCTCTCCTCACACTGTCCCCCCTCTCTCTCCCCTCTCCTCACACTGTCCCCCTCTCTCACCTCTCCTCACACTGTCCCCCTCTCTCTCTCCCCGCTCCTCACACTGTCCCCCTCTCTCTCCCCTCTCCTCACACTGTCCCTCTCTCTCCCCTCTCCTCACACTGTCCCCCCCTCTCCTCACACTGTCCCCCCCCCTCCCCTCACACTGTCCCCCCATCTCTCCCCTCTCCTCACACTGTCCCCCTCTCTCTCCCCTCTCCTCACACTGTCCCCCTCTCTCTCCCCTCTCCGTGCCCCTCTCTCTCACTCCTCACACTGTCCCCCCTCTCTCTCCCCTCACACTGTCCCCCTCTCTCTCACTCCTCACACTGTCCCCCTCTCTCTCACTCCTCACACTGTCCCCCACTCTCTTACTCCTCACACTGTCCCCCACTCTCTCTCCTCTCCTCACACTGTCCTCCCCTCTCCTCACACGGTCCCCCGCCCCTCTCCTCACACTGTCCCCCTCCCTCTCCTCACACGGTCCTCCTCCCTCTCCCCATCTCTTCACACTGTCCTCCTCCCTCTCCTCACACTGTCCCCCTCTCCTCACACTGTCCCCGTCTCTCCTCACACTGTCCCCGTCTCTCTCCCCTCTCCTCACACTGTCCCCGTCTCTCTCCCCTCTCTCTCCTCACACTGTCCCCCTCTCCTCACACTGTCCCCGTCTCTCTCCCCTCTCCTCACACTGTCCCCCTCTTTCTCCCCTCACACTGTCCCCCTCTCTATCTCCTCACACTGTCCCCCTCTCTCTCCCCTCAAACTGTCCCCCTCTCTCTCCCCCTCAAACTGTCCCCCTCTCTCTCCCCTCAAACTGTCCCCCTCTCTCTCCCCTCAAACTGTCCCCCTCTCTCTCCCCTCAAACTGTCCCCCTCTCTCTCCTCACACTGTCCCCCTCTCTCTCCCCTCTCCTCACACTGTCCCCTCTCTCTCTCCCCCCTCTCCTCACACTGTCCCTCTCACTTCCCTCCCCTCACACTGTCCCCCTCTCTCTCCCTTCACTGTCCCCCTCTCTCTCTCCTCACACTGTCCCCCTCTCTCTCTCCTCACACTGTCCCCCTCTCTCTCTCCTCACACTGTCCCTCTAGCCTCACACTGTCCCCCTCTCTCTCCTCTCTCCTCACACTGTCCCCCTCTCTCTCACCTCTCCTCACACTGTCCCCCTCTCTCTCACCTCTCCTCACACTGTCCCCCTCACTCTCTCCCCGCTCCTCACACTGTCCCCCCTCTCTCTCCCCTCTCCTCACACTGTCCCTCTCTCTCTCCCCTCTCCTCACACTGTCCCCCCCTCCCCTCACACTGTCCCCCCATCTCTCCCCTCTCCTCACACTGTCCCCCTCTCTCTCCCCTCCCCTCACACTGTCCCCCCTCTCTCTCCCCTCTCCTCACACTGTCCCCCCTCTCACTCCTCACACTGTCCCCCTCTCTCTCACTCCTCACACTGTCCCCCTCTATCTCACTCCTCACACTGTCCCCCTCGCTCTCCCCACTCTGTGCCCCTCTCTCTCACTCCTCACACTGTCCCCCCTCTCTCTCCCCTCACACTGTCCCCCCTCTCTCTCACTCCTCACACTGTCCCCCTCTCTCTCACTCCTCACACTGTCCCCCACTCTCTTACTCCTCACACTGTCCCCCACTCTCTCTCCTCTCCTCACACTGTCCTCCCCTCTCCTCACACGGTCCCCCGCCCCTCTCCTCACACTGTCCCCCTCCCTCTCCTCACACGGTCCTCCTCCCTCTCCCCATCTCCTCACACTGTCCCCCTCCCTCTCCTCACACTGTCCCCCTCTCCTCACACTGTCCCCGTCTCTCTCCCCTCTCCTCACACTGTCCCCGTCTCTCTCCCCTCTCTCTCCTCACACTGTCCCCCTCTCCTCACACTGTCCCCCCTCTCCTCACACTGTCCCCGTCTCTCTCCCCTCTCCTCACACTGTCCCCGTCTCCTCACACTGTCCCCCTCTCCTCACACTGTCCCCGTCTCTCTCCCCCTCTCCTAACACTGTCCCCCTCTCTCTCCCCCTCACACTGTCCCCCCTCTCTCTCTCCTCACACTGTCCCCCTCTCTCTCCCCTCAAACGGTCCCCCTCTCTCTCCCCTCAAACGGTCCCCCTCTCTCTCCCCTCAAACTGTTCCCCCTCTCTCTCCCCTCAAACTGTCCCCCTTTCTCTCCCCTCAAACTGTCCCCCTTTCTCTCCCCTCAAACTGTCCCCCTCTCTCTCTCTCTCCTCACACTGTCCCTCTCGCTCTCCCCCCCTCTCCTCACACTGTCCCTCTCACTTCCCTCCCCTCACACTGTCCCCCTCTCTCTCCCCTCACTGTCCCCCTCTCTCTCTCCTCACACTGTACCCCTCTCTCTCTCCTCACACTGTCCCCCCTCTCTCTCTCCTCACACTGTCCCGCCTCTCTCTCCTCACACTGTCCCTCTCTGCCTCACACTGTCCCCCTCTCTCTCTCTCCCCTCACACTGTCCCCCTCTCTCTCTCCTCACACTGTCCCTCTCCCCTCACACTGTCCCCCTCTCTCTCTCCTCCCCTCACACTGTCCCTCTCCCCTCACACTGTCCCTCTCCCCTCACACTGTCCCCCTCTCTCTCCTCACACTGTCCCTCTCTCTCTCCTCACACTGTCCCCCTCTCTCTCTCCTCACACTGTCCCTCTCCCCTCACACTGTCCCCCTCTCTCTTTCCTCCCCTCACACTGTCCCTCTCCCCTCACACTGTCCCTCTCCCCTCACACTGTCCCCCTCTCTCTCCTCACACTGTCCCCTCTCCTCACACTGTCCCCCTCTCTCTCTCCTCACACACTGTCCCTCTCCCCTCACACTGTCCCCCTCTCTCTCTCCTCATACTGTCCCTCTCCCCTCACACTGTCCCCCTCCCCTCACACTGTCCCCCTCTCTCTCCCCTCACACTGTCCCTCCCTCTCTCTCTCTCCTCACACTGTCCCTCTCTCCTCACACTGTCCCCCCTCTATCTCCCCTCACACTGTCCCTCCCTCTCTCTCTCTCCTCACACTGTCCCTCTCTCCTCACACTGTCCCCCTCTCTCTCTCTCCCCTCACTCTGTCCCCA